>NC_082665.1:43957500-44260530 GCF_025265405.1 Mesoplodon densirostris
GCCAGGCATTGAAATGATAAAGGTTATTACTAATCAAATCATGGAATATTTAGTCCTAATATAACTGTAATTTTGAAAGTCCAGATGCTCAAGTTGAGAAATGGGGAATAGTATACTGAAAATAATGGAAGAGAGCACAGTATAACAGAATAATTAAAAGGAGTTTTTGATTAACTGTGGTCATGAGGGAAGGTCACTGATAAGACAATCTGGGTTAAAACTAGTCAAACATTGCACAGAATAGATATAGTGTAAACAGTAATGGCATCTGATCTGACCTAGATGGTTGGGCCCTATGCATGATCATTTTCCTAAATAGCTGTATGAGTACATTGTTCCCAAGACCATATTTAAATGTCATGGTCAAAATATCACTATTTTGGTCATAATGAATCCTATTATTTTTTTCCTAAAATGTTTGTTTCCCTGACTTAGTGAAGAGAATTCAATTTTGGATCTACAGAACACATGACATAGCTCAGGAGAAACCAATAAACATGTAGTTCGGTGGTCAGACACACTGTGAATTTGCCCAAGTATTAAGATAATGTACAAAAGGTTTGGGTCTCTGGGATTGTTTCTTGTGCCCATTTTAATATAAAAGTCTTCTTAATGTCACCACATAGAGACAAAGCACACAGAGATAATATTTTGACTACCTATATCTTCAAAAAATGTAGGTGCTAGGAATTCCACTGTGACCTAAACATACATGGTCAAGCATAATTCTAGGAAAATAAGCTTCAATTAAAACAGGGTAATAGATCCTGCATGGAATGTTAATGGGAAGCTTGAGGTGTCCTTCAAACAGAAATAACAATTTGAGAAGGCCGGCCGTGCAAAAAAATCCAGGGGTGGGAGTGCTTATTGCAGAGGCCTAAGACTCGCTGAAATCTAGCAATCTAGCAATGGAAAAAGGGCCGTTTGGCATAATGGGTTACATGTATAATTGTGAGTATCTTGATATTACCTAATAGAATGAGGGAAGCTGTGGGACCTTGGGAAAGTAAAATCATTTAAAGATATAAAACACACCTTCATGTGAGGATTCAATGAGACACTGTATGTAAATTGTAATCATGGGCAAAATTTTAGCCATTACAACTCCCATTGTTCATCTTTTTGCTACTAGATCAACAAACCATCTCAAAGTGAAGTAGCCTTGGGCCTCCCTGGTGGCGCAAGTGGTTGAGAGTCCGCCTGCCGATGCAGGGGATACGGGTTCGTGCCCCGGTCTGGGGGGATCCCATATGCCGCGGAGCGGCTGGGCCCGTGAGCCATGGCCGCTGAGCCTGTGCGTCCGGAGCCTGTGCTCCGCAACGGGAGAGGCCACAACAGTGAGAGGCCCGCATACCGCAAAAAAAAAAAAAAAAAAAAGTGAAGTAGCCTTTTGTGTTAGTTCTTAATTTCATTTCTTTTGTATTGTTCAAAACACAAATGTACTTGTATATGCCTATGTATTTTGATATCATATGAACAAACATTGACATTGAAAAAAATATTCTGGAGGTAGATTAAATGTATAACAAATGAGGAGAAAGGACAAGAACATTGTCCAGATGCCTAGACACATCTTCCATGGGGTGCGATTTTCTGATAGAAGAAATAAATGAAGACAAGCACTTTGTCGGGAAGAGTATGGCGAGTGAGATTTTTGGCTATGGGAGAGATTCAGATGAACAGATAGAAAAAAGAATCTGAGCTGGAGATGTCCCTTTTCTCACATACCTGATAACTGAAGCCAGCAGAATAGAGGAGATGGCCTAAGGAGGCAGTGGTATATGTTAGAGTAGAAATTTGAAAACAGAAATTTGAGATGAACCTTCCTGACAAGGTGAACCCCGAGGAACTGAGAGAAAGAGAGTCTGGTGTGGGGGGAAATGTGGACTGAACATGGAAGGGAGTGTATTTCTGGGAGGGAGTGGCCTGCAAAGTTTAGTAAAGCTGAAAGGTCAAGTAAACTAAGGAGAAACAAGTAGTTTATGGCTTCAGCTGGGCAAGTTATAAAAACTAATTTTTTTTGGTAGTATTGGCTACATTTTGATCTATAACATTTTTTTTAAACATTTTTCTTGGAGTATAATTGCTTTACAATGGTGTGTTAGTTTCTGCTATATAACAAAATGAATCAGCTATACGTATACGTATATCCCCATATCCCCTCCCTCTTGTGTCTCCCTCCCACCCTCCCTATCCCACCCTTCTAGGTGGTCACAAAGCACCAAGCTGATCTCCCTCTGCTATACAGCTGCTTCCCACTAGCTATCTATTTTACATTTGGTGGTGTATACATGTCCATACCACTCTCTCACTTCATCTCAGCTTACCCTTCCCACTCTCCGTGTCCTCAAGTCCATTCTCTACATCTGTGTCTTTATTCTTGTCCTGCCCCTAGGTTCTTCAGAACCTTTATTTTTTAAATTCCATATATATGTGTTAGCATACGGTATTTTTTTTTCTCTTTCTGACTTACTTTACTCTGTGTGACAAACTCTAGGTCCATCTACCTCACTACAAATAACTCAAATTTCAAAAACTAATTTTTTTAATCCTACTATATCTCAGTCACATTCAGATTTCTCTGTTCATAATGAAAGACCTTGAATTTGGAAATCTTGGGGAACTTTTCTCTACCTCATTTTCTTAGGTATATTTGCTACCTGATGGGTTTGCAAAAATTATATTATACTTAATGAAAATGAAGTAATTAGTTCAACAATTTAATAAAATTCTAAATTTGGAAGAACTACCATAGAGTATTTATACAAACAATTAAAACATATGCTCTCCAGGCATCTTAATTTTTTTATCATTTTGAAAATAAATGACACTTGAGGATATTGTAAATAAACATGTAAAGTAGAACCATATGAATTATTGATATGATAACTACGGCCTTCTATACATATATTAGGTATATTGGGTTTTTTACAAAGGTAACAAGTGGTAAGATACATGAGCCTTTGTGAATTTTACTTCTCTTTCTTAAAGTGCTCAAGCATTACCTCCTCAGTAAAACATTTCCTCTGTGCCATCTTCTTGATGGAATAAATCACTCTGCCCTTGTACCCACACTGTAACTCGGGCATAGTCAGTATAAATTTTAACAACACTTTAGGTGATGGTGCCTATTAACTAGGTCCTATGCCTTAAGTTTTATTCCTCTGTGTCACCAGTGCCTAGTTTATAGCTTGATATGTAGTAACAGCTCAAAGAATGTTTATACACTATTGAAATAATTTTCTTGGAGAATATAGATTATAGAAATAGAGGTGATGTTAGACTCTTTTAGTTTAAAGAACATGAAGCATCCCTCCATTTTCTAGGTGACAATACTGACAGCCTGAGGTAAATGCCTTGCTCAAAAAATTAGTTCTTATCAAAGAAGGATTTTAATCATCATATTTTAACCTGGAAATACATGCACAAAAATATTAACATTAGTACAATTCCTATAATTTACTTAGAAAGCAAAAATAAGCCAACATAGCATTTTCAAATGAGAGGGGGAAAAAAGAATGCTAGAATATATAAATTAGGGAAAAACACATATGCCAATCTGGAAGCATTCTTTCACAGTGAGGTATGTATGCACTCCAAAGAGGTTTGGATCTCAGATATGCCTGTTTTCTATAAAAATATTTGAAGAAGTTTAGAAAAATATTTTGCATTTCATATACACAGTTGTCCTTTGAACAACGTGGGTTTGAACTACACAGATCCACCCTCTAAGTGGATTTTTTTCAATAAATATATTGTAAAATTTTTTGGAGATTTGTGACAATTTGAAAAAGCTTACAGATGAACCATGTAGCCTAGAAATACCAATAAATAGAGTATGGTACTGTAAATGTTTTTTCTCTTCCTTTTATGATTTTTTAAATAACATTTTCCTGACTTACTTTCCTGTAAGAATACAGTATATAATACATAAACATACAAAACATGTTGATCAACTGCTTATGTTATCAGTAAGGCTTCAAGTCAACAGTAAGCTATTAGTAGTTAAGTTTGGGGGGAAATCAAAAGTTATAGGTTGATTTTTAACTGTGCAGGGTTGGTGTCAAGGGTCAACTGTATATATACATATATGTATATATATACACATGTATATATATATTCTATTGTCATATGGACAGAGAGTAGTTTTGTTTTAAAACAAAAATACTTTCATGTAATAATATGAAAAGAAGACATGCTTTATAATCATGTTATGTAAACAAAGTATTCATTTTCTCTAAATGCAGTGCATATAACTTAGAACACTGGTTTCTCAGAAACCAAATTAAGCAACCTCCCTCTGAGTTATGAGTAGAGACAATTTGTCATCCATCTGCATATGAATGGAAAAGTTTCATCTACAGGGAGAATGTATAACATACATCAATTCTTTTAGTATCAGAGGGAATCTACATCTCTCTGATATGAGAATTTATATACATATAATCATAAAATCTAAAGATTGCAGAGGACCTTGGGATTATGCATTCTAACCTTCTACTAGACATTTGAATTTACAGAATAAGATTTTCAACAGTTTCTTCCTTTCCTTGCACTAATGCTAATTGAGTCCTTAATTGTTATAGAGTTTCATTACGTCTTTGAAAAGTTCAAATTATGGAAAAACATCTTCATAGTAAGCCAGACAAAGTCTTCCTATAATATTTCCATTTTGTTTATACTTTTTAAAGCCATGCATAGGAAAATCAAATATCTCTTTCAAAACGGCACTTCAAATATTTGAAGATAGTTATCATGTAACCTCTAAATTTCTTTCTTTTTTTAATTTTTTTAATTTATTGGCTGCGTTGGGTCTTCGCTGCAGTGTGCAGGCTTCTCGTTGCGGTGGCCTCTCCTGTCGCAGAGCATGGGCTTTAGAGCGCAGGCTCAGTAGTTGTGGCGCATGGGCTTAGCTGCTCTGCGGCATGTGGGATCCTCCCGAACCAGGGATTGAACCCGTGTCCCCTGCATTGGCAGGCGGATTCTTAACCACTGCACCACCAGGGAAGTTCCCAGTAACATCTAAATTTCTACTTCTGTAAGCAAAATCTTATTTTCTTCAGCTATTCCTGTTATTATATATCATTAATTTGTGTCAATATTTTTATCATATCCTCTGATACATTTCCATTTTGTTTATATCCCTATTAAAGTGTAAAATTCACAACTGAGTAAAGTATTCTCAATGTATTTTAAACAGCTCAGAAATTACTGTAACTCATTTGAGATACCCATTTTTTTCACAACTATTTTTTGAGCACGTATATGTGAGAAGCAGTTTGCAGTTGTCAGAGTAGTCAGTGACCCTGCATCATAGAGCCTTCTGCCCATAGTAGACACTCTGGGGTACTCTGCTCACCATAAATCTTCTTTGGTGTTTCTAAGGCACCTCATACAACCCAATTTTGCATCTCCCTTCCCAACGTCATTTTTAGTCATGTTCTATTAGTAGCTTGAAATTGATTATAAAGGGTGTATTTAAACTATAGAAATCAATGAACACTACAAATAAGTATCTTAGTTTGTTGTTTGTCTTGCTTGGTTTTGTTTTGTTTTGGAGAGCTGGTTGGTAAACCAGTATATTACTTTTCTTCTGTTTGGAGTGCTTCTCTCCCACATGTGTAAGATCCTGGTTAAGTTTTTATTAAAAGGCATGGTTTTATGTCTATAGTTGATTAGGCTAGTGGCAAACATAAACTGGTCATTTACAGACAATTGAAAATAATGTTTATTCTATGCTATTAAGGTAAAACATTTATTTAAATCTTATTAACTATATCATGCTGATCCTCTATACATTTATTTATTAATCAATAATTTAAAGTTAAGTTCCTTTACCTGATCACAATGAAACCAGTGTATAAGCCAAGTTGGAGGGCTTCATTGCCTTATTCTTCAAGCATAATCACCCCTGGATAGGCTGACTACTCTTCATATGGAGGATATCTGCCACTCCCCTTTCTAATTGCTGCTTCCAGTTTATATAATCTACATTTCAGTTTCTATCTATGGTTTAAAGCCAAGCACTGAAATTATGCAGGTATCTCCAAGAGATCTCTCTTGCCTGGTTGAAGATAGTATTGCCATATGTACATATTATACATACATACATATATATGTATTATGGGGACAACTGTGTTTTCCAGAATTCAGTAAAAGATTCACTGCTCTCTGAGAAGACTCAAAAATATTCAAGAGACTTTAATTGAGATTATATAACATTTTATATTTCTATATGGGAATAAATCAACTACTTCTACATTTAATAGAGATCTTTGTAATTAGAAAACATTACAAAAGGGGAAAATTAACCCATGAAAGATCCTGGTAGTAAAACTGGGTCTCAACAAGTACACAGATCACTTGCAAGATGCTCCATAAAGAGTATACTACTGAGCAGAATGCCTGCAGAGTTAACTGGACTAATATCTGTGACACCTAATTATATCTACAAACAAATAAAAGGGAAGAATAGCTGACTATAAGGAAAGTATTTTTTCATAAACACTTAAATACAGAAAATGCCTCTGAAATTGTTCTGGAGTTGGTGTGGGCTGCTTTTGTTCTGTTTCACTTGCTAAACTCTAAGGGAAATTATGATTCACAGGTATTGTTTGGCAGACCAAACCATTAACTGAATTTCTTATGGTAGCTAATCAGTATTTGCAAAAATTTCCAAGAAAGGAAAAAGGAACTTATTAAATGTAAATTCTTGGTTATAAATGAAAGGCTTTGAAATTTAGGCAAGTGAACAAAGAATTCATACAACTATACAGAAATACAGAACGGCAAATGGGCAAGTTTTTTTTTTTTTAATCTCTTATGGAATTAACTGTGGATTCTCCAGGAAGAAAAGTCTATTAGAAAAAAAATGTTCAATCAACCCTGTATTCAAAAACTTCTCCGAAGTCTAAATCTAGACTGGTATAATAATGCCCAAAATGCACAACCAATGACTTCTCCTTTAGGACAGCTTGGGAGAATTTTATTAACATTTATGCTTCATTATTTTTATTATTACCCCTAGACCAGATTTGTACTTATGTATTTAGCATATTTAAATGGGATCTAAGGCTAATTGCTCACTATCACAGAGCTGGAGAATTTGGCCCACCAAAATTTTTCCAGGTTTTAGCATATCTTATCTTGACCCTATAGTTTCTTTTTTGGAAGATAGGCAATTCTATCATAGATTGATATGCATGTACAAAATTACTTCTCTATTAATAGAATGAAACCTCTTTTTTTTTTAAGTCTAGGTATGTAATCGATTTTACCACAGATAGAGTCTATTTAGAGTTTTCTCCTTAATAGGAATGCTGGATGATTCTGACTTAATTGATGTACTTCTCAGGATCTATTCTCCAAGCAACCATACTAGTAGAGATCCTTCCTTCTCTATTGTCTATTTTTGTTCTTAACACCTAATAAGTTCATATTTATTCGATATATCCATTCATTTGAGATATGCTAACTTCTTCTAAAACACTTCTCAAATTACCCTAATAGCCTTTCTATATAGAATGATGAAAAAGCATACATTTCATTAAAGAAACATTGATTTGCACCACATATGTATATAGTAATTTTGATAAATTACTGTCTTTTCCCATGGAAACTAACTCACTTACCTATTTTTATAAAATCCATGCCCACTAAGCAGTAACATTGCATACTATCTTATTTGCTCTATCAATCAATCAGTCAGTTAATCAGTTAACCAATCTTTGCAGTCTATTTTTAGGTTCTTTTTCATATCAAGTTCTCCAGTATCTTGGATTAGAATTCTCTAAGACTACACTGAAAGTTTCTCTTTATTTTCTCTTATTCTCAGAACATTGTATGAATCTGTTTCCTGGATATTTCATCTTTTGTTCAGTATTATCAGTGACCTTATACTAGCCTCCTCATCAATATTTGAATTAAAAAGTTCATAATTTTATGTCATTTTTCACCCACAGGGACTATAAACCTTTTAAAGAGTTACAATTATGCTTATCCTGAATGCTTTCCTTAGGTCAGAATTGCTCTATAGGAGAACAATGCCTGTCTTCTTCCGGAGTGAGGGTTATCCTCAAAATCACAAGGTCAACTACAATTTTATGAATGCTTACCTTCCTGGGCATGACTGACTGTTGTCAACAATGGGTAGTGAGAAAGCCTTCAAGGGCTAGTCCCCTATTAAATTAAATTCAGACTTACACTTGAATCCTTAGTCACAAACAGCTGTAGATACCTTTTCAACCTCAAATAAACCATTCTCAAGCTTTGGGATTTGTGATCCTTGATTAAAATGCATTTTTACCTGATGTTCTTGTGAGAAAAGAGTTGCCTTAGGAATATTCATGTAAATTAATGAGAACAACCAATATCCAGTTAACCAGTAAAACTCACTTCATAGCAGAAGGCAAAGAGTTTGTTTGCCCAACTTCTCATATTCAGTGGTCAGCTGCTATGATGGTAGAGGCTTCTTCCTCTTTGTTCTCAGAATCCTCTCTCTGGGGCTATTTCCTTATACTGTATAATGCTCCTCCTAAAGTCCAGAAACAAAAAAACCCCTGCTTTATGGCAGAGATATCAACATATAGACTGAGTTTTGTTTCTTTCTGTTGGCCATAGTACATGAACTCATCTCACAAAGTTCATCTCATGAAGACTGACAACTTTCAAAACACACAGAAAATACCTCCTGACCATTTTTCAGTTATCGCCTCTTTGACATAATCTCATGGTTACTCAGTGACAACCCAGTGCATAATTCTGATCTTACTGTTTTTTTCTGTCTTACAGATGGGTTTTGACAGCAATTTTTTTTTCGTGTTTTAGGAGAGCTGTTCTCTATTATTTTTTCCCATATATAAAAAGGGAGAAATATTCCCTTTGCCTTCCAGCTGAACTTATTGCCCTCCTTATTGCTTTATATTCTTGCTTTTTCTAAAATATGTTGACATTTATGCTCATACTTACTGTACATTTGCTATGGTTCATGGATAAAGAAAACTGGAAGCAATGAATTTCTTATCTAAAGAGGTGTATGCTCTCAAATGGCCCTTATGTTCAAGTTCTTTAGGATGTCTTGTAACTACTTTCTATTACAAAAGATACTATAGTGATGCTACACATAGAAATGATCTGGTTGATCTAAGCAGAGGTTATATTTCATTTGCAGCAACATTGATGGACTTTATTGGTACCATTTTTCCCTTGAAGAAGTTTTTATTCTTTTAACATTTATTTTGCTTTATAAACTCAAATTTAGCAAACTTTTGCTTTATGCTTAGCAAGACAACAAACTCCTCCAACTGGAGTTTGGACTGCCTAAGATTTGTTTATTTTGTGTGTGTGTTTGTTTTTCAGTAATTTTATGAATTACTTTTCATTTTAGATCCATCTGGGTTTAATTTTCATATAAGATGTGAGATTGAAATTAGCTTCTATTTTTCCAGATTGCTAAAGACAATTGATCTAATAATTTGTATTGAATAACTGAATTTCCTCCTTTCCTTCAATGCTTAAAATACCTAATTTATCATGTTTTAAATCCACATAGATATTTGGGTCTATTTATGCACTCTCTGTTCTGTTTATTATATCTTTTCTTTATTTTATTAACCAATACCAAATGTTTTAGTTAATGGATTTTCCTAACCATATTCATATGTGGAAGGCTAGAATTTTAAATTCCTTTATTGTAAACCATTTTTTTCCTTCTATTTTCCCATTCCTAATTCTCCAGAAACTTTACAATCACACTGTTAAGTTAAAAAACTAAAGCTCTGAGCATTTGGGGGGGATAAATTCCATTCTGTTTATGCATCAATTTAGAAAGTATTGATATTTTAAAATATATTCTCCTCACCCAGAACAGGTTCTACACTAAAGACATCTTCTTTATATGCCTAAGAAAAATTGTACCACCTTCTTCCTAAATTTCCAACCCATTTCATATAAAGTTTATATTTAGGTATATTTATCATATTTATTTGTATTTTAAGTGCAATTTATTTCTCTAATATATTTTCTAACTTGAAACTGTTTCTACGTAAAGCAGCTATTGATTAAATAGATTATTTTTTTGAAAAAGCATATTTTTTTCCAATCATTTTTTCAGCTGATTTTAATGGCTTTTTAACTGTAAAAATCGTACTATATGGAGATAATGAAGATTTAGATTCTTTCTGATTTTTAAATTGAATACTTTTTCCTATTCTAATTGTATTGCCAATAGTTTCATATCAATAATAAGTAATACAATATTTTTCACTCATCTCTTGTTTCTAACCTTAAGGAAAAGTTATGTAGTATATATCACCATTTGCAAACTTAAAGCTTGTAGTTAAGCATTTACATTTATTTTAGACTTTTTTTGTCTTTCAAGAGAGTTTCACATTATTCACATTTAAAAACTTTTTTTTCCTTTTAAGAAAATGTTAAACTTTTTGAAAAATAACTTTGCAGCTTAAGTTGCATATTTTTTCTTCTATGTTTTATTAATGTGGCCAATATTCTATTTTTGCTCTTTTTTTTTGCTAATTTTTAAGTGTGAGTATCACTAGTTGAAATAAATTTTAAGCTTTTTATTTTCTATGATCTGGAATGGTTTAAATAATATCTAATTTATTTCATCCTTGAAGTAAAGTATTATAAAGTATTCATGGCTGAAGCCTTTGAGCCTGGTGTTTTGTGTGTGGGTATAGGGCAGGGGGCAGATTATAGAAGCACTTTAATAATTTCACAAATTTTCCATGAATATATGTTTATTTTAATTTTTGCCTATATGATAACACTATTAAAATTTATACCTAGGGCCTCCCTGGTGGTGCAGTGGTTGAGAGTCCGCCTGCCGATGCAGGGGACACGGGTTCGTGCCCCGATCCCGGAGGATCCCACATGCCGCGGAGCGGCTGGGCCCGCGAGCCATGGCCGCGGGGCCTGTGTGTCCGGAGCCTGTGCTCCGCAACGGGAGAGGCCACAGCAGTGAGAGGCCCGCGTACAGCAAAAAAAAAAAAAAAAAATTTATACCTAGAAAATAATAAATTATTGATCAATTTTCAAATGTATTTTCATAAAGTTTGGAAAGTACTGTACCAATTCTATGGACTTCCTTGGTGTTCATGTTAACATTTTATTTAACAGAGAATTTACCATATTTTCATTCTCACTGTGATTTGTATTTACTTTTCCTTTTTCTCTTGTCTTCATTACCTTGACTCTGAATTTATCCTATATTGTGTACTAGAGTCCTATTGTGGCCTAACAAATTGCCACAAACTCAGTGACCTTGAACAACAAAAGTGTATTATCTTCAAATTGTGGAGGTCAAAATTCTGACAGACGTCTACTGGGCTAAAATAAACTGTACTCCTTTGAGGAGCCCCAGGAGGAGAGTCTATTCACTGCTTTTCCAATTTCTAGAGACTTTACACATTCCTTTAATTGCTCCATCCTCAAAGCCAGAAACTCTCTGATGCTTCATTCATTGGCACATCTCTTTCTGACCTCAGTTAGGAAAGGTTCTCAATTTTAAGAAATCATGTAATGATGTTTGAGAAGTCTCTTTAGCCATATAATGTAATATTTTCAGATATCACGGATTAGGAGAGACATCTTTGGGGGTCATTATTCTGCCTACCACAATTATCTTAGAGCTTTCCTTCTCTTTTAATTTATAAAATTTACTTTTTTATTTCTATGCTCTTTTAGTATCCATAAAATTCCATTTCTTTATTAATTAATCTTAGTCTAATTTATTGAATTTAAGATATGAAACATAAAAATATCATTTATTTAATAATTCTACCAACATTTTTTGAGCACCTATCTGTACTCTATTCTAGATACTAGAATTATACTGTTGAACAAAATGGGAAGAAAGTTCTGCTATCTTGAAGCTTACTTTTCAGTGTGTGTGTAGAAAATAAGCAAGAAATGCATAGTGTGTCAGATGATAAATGCTATCAGTAACAATAAAAAGGGGAGGGAATACAGGGTAAAGGGTAAAGTCTGCTATTTTATGGAGACGTTCTAATTAGTTAGGTGACATTTGGTCAAAATGTAAAGAATTGAAGCAGTGAGACAAGAAGATATTGAGAAGAGTATTCCAAGCAGAGGAAACTTCAAATGCCAAGACCCAACAGCTGAAACATGCTTGACGAGTTAAAAATATATAAAGAAGACAATTGTACTGGGAAAGGTGGACCAAGAGACAGAGGAGTGGGAGCTATCTGCAGAGATATAGTTGGGGGCTAGATCACAGGCCACTGTTGGATTACTCTAGGCTTTTGTAAGGAGTTTGCTTTTATTGAGTAAAATTTTAATCCATAGGAGGGTTTTGAACAGAATGATACCATGACTTATTCTATGTTTTAAAAGAATTTCTGCTGACTGCTGTATTGAGAATAGTCTTTAGGTGAGCACTGAGGTGAAGCAAAGTTACGAGTAAGGAGGCTACAACAAGAAACCACAGGATAGATATTAGTAATGTTGATGACAATGTTAGCTACAGAAGTGGGATAAAGTAGTCAGATTCAGAATATATTTTGAATTCAAGCCTATAGGATTTGCTAATGGAACCAATGTAAGGTATGAGAGAAAGAGAATTCAGTGAGAGCTTTAAGAAGACTGTGGCAAGATCAGCTTTCAGAGATGAAATGGGAGGGAGAAACATGAGTTGGGTTTTCAAAATATGAGACACCTATTAAATATCAAAGAAGATTATAAGAAAGGCAGCTGAATAGATGAGTCTGGAAATAAAAAATATTAAGTGCTATAGATATTATGAAAACAGAAGGATGGATAATATAGCTATAAAAGAGGCTTAAGGAGTGAATTCTTGTAACTCTCATATTTAGAAGTTACACATTTGAGAAAGAATCACCTAAAAAGAAAAAAGAATAGGTCAGATTAGAGGACAATCAAGAAAATGAAGTGATAAATTGCACACCAAGAGAAAAACTTCACATAGACACACACACACAAGCACACACACAAAGAATGGCTCTTGGGAAAAGATCTTTGAAAAAGGCTGTTTTTGGTGAAATAGTAATAGCAAAGGCCAGACTGAAATGGATTCAAGAAATAAAAGAATGGGAGGAATTGAAACTTGAATATTGAATATGGAACTTAAATGAATTTCTGACGAACCAAACATGGTGTGTGGGAGAAAGAAGATTCAAAGATGACTGCAAGAATTTTCTTCTTTACAGTTGGAAGGATGAGAATGGTATTTAATAAGATAGGAGGGTCACATTAGTGGACTATTTTGAAGAGTTTCATTTTTTTCTATAAAGAGAAGCTGAATAAAAAGGGAAAGTTCCATTCTTCAGGATTTGACACATTTAATTACTGTTCGAAGTCTTGTTGTGAGACCAATAGGATGCTCTTCAACCCAGTGTATGGCCTCTATATTCCTCTTATTGAAAATTGGAACTGTATTTGACTATCAGAAAAACTTCTAATAGTTCCCCTTTTTTGTGTATGTTTTTACTCAAGGACTACTGGCATTGATGAAAGTAACACATTTTCTTCTTTTTTGGATATGGTTAAAGGTGTTTGATTTGTATTCCTGAGAATACAGTAGACATACCATGAAATCATCTCCTACTTCTAAATTTTTAGAAATTCTGGAGAAAATAAATCATTTTTTAAAATGCATTGCTCAAATTTCAAAATTAAGAGAAATTCCCTGACGCTACTAATATATACAGAAGTAAAATATATGAGAGCCATGGCCAAAGATCAAGAGGGAAAAATGGAACTATGCTATTGTAAGGTTATTATGTAATGCATTAAGTATTATCAGTTGAAGGTGGAATGTGACCTAATTGTCACTTGTAGAATACTCCATCTGACAACAACAGTAGAATACACATCTCTTTCAAGCATACATGCAATATTCTTCCAGATAGACCATATTTTGGAGGGCCATATAAAAAGTCTTAATAACTTTAATTTCTGTCACCAAAACAAGGAGGAGAGAGGGAGATAACATTGCCTTAGTTCCTCTCAGTATGGAAGTGATAATTACAGAAATGCAGATTCAGTTATTTGAATCCTAGTTTCTCCTCTTAGCACATGTACGCCATCAAGAACTTTTTTAAATATACACAACCATGGCTTCTGGATCTATACAGCAGTAGTACTAATGTGATAATACTTGTCTTTCATCGGGTTGAAAGAAAAGGTAAATGAACTTGTTTTATTGAAGTTCCTGTTAGGTAAATATTATATAAATATTTTCACCTCCTACCAAAACACAGCTTTTTCAGAACACCAAAAATCTAAATCTTTCCCAATGAGTCCATTTTCATTAACTTTCTACCTCTGCTATTTCCAGTCATGCACTATTAACTATAATTTTCACAAGAGTGCTAAACTCTCTTTCCTGGGAAAAATCTGGAAAAATTAAGAGCATAGATTCTTTGGTTTCAAAATTGAAACCTCTCAACCAGTATCCTTTTAATATAAAGTTATTTATTCAAGTTTTGCTATTAAAAGATTCCTACTAAAATCAATAGAGTTCAATGTCATCATCTATTCCTTTCTTCCTTTAGACAACACACTGATCTTTTACTGTTGGAAGAATTGTACATATCACACACTTTTAAAAATGTAGATAGTTTTTATCTCAAAAGAAATTACTTACATATATACATAGAGGTGGGAGTTAAATCATTTTTTCATTCATACATGACATAAAGACATCTTTCATAAAGACAACAAAGTTGTTTTTAGAAAATTATTGACAGAAAGATAATTTAGATTACAGTAAAACTTTTAGATTATTTAAACAGTATGTAGATTAACTCATGTATGGGTGAGAAGAAAGCTTGGAAGCATATAATTTAAAATGTTAATAGTGAGTATAAAATCACAGATGATTTTTATTTTCATGATTTTTTTGCATATTTTGAAATAAATGTACATTACTTTTGAAATAAGAAAAATGCAACAAAAATGTATTTTAAATTGTTGATTGAATAATGGAATGGTTGCATTTACAACTATCAAGTTAGACAAAACATGCAACTAATTCAATCAGATGCCTTATTTTCCCCAGAATTGACTAATGTTTGGTTCACCTAACTTGATCAGCAATTTGTTCTGGTACATGTAGGCACTCTCTAAGAAGTACTTTGGAAGAAACTCTGTGCCTTGAATATAGTTTGCTTTATTTTTAACAGTAATTTTTCAGAATTCATTTATTGCTACAGGTGCTGCCTTATGAATATATCATTTGTCCATTGGGCATTCAAGTGGTTAATAGACTAAATCTCTCTAATTATAGAGGAAACCAAGATGTGTTGACAGATCTGCTATTTTGTGAGAGTGACAACCCTGGGTGCCTGCCACATTCTGACACTCAAGCTACACTTGTTAGTATCAAAGATTCTCTGTAAAAATAATTATTCTGGAAGCGGCTCACAGAAGAAAAAAATTGCATATATTTTATTATATTTGTCTAGTCAGCTGTGACATCAGTCTCCCCACATCCTTACAGATTTAAAATCCCAAGAGTAAGCAACAGAATATAGTGCATTAATTACCTCTAGGATCCTCTTCTCTCAAGGTTGGTGTGGAGCTGCAGAAAGGGCATAAAGCTGAGAAATAAGAGACTGGGTTCTGGCCTTGGTGCTGATTTGTGACCCTATCGATGAAACTTGAATGTAATTCACTTTTTAGTTAGAGAACTAGACTAAATTTTCTTCAAGTTCCATTTTGGATTTAAATTTCTGTGACTTTATTTTTACTTTATTTCTGGATGTATTAGGGAATTAGTTTCGTAAGCCTTTAGGACATTTCCATTTCTCTTAAACAGTAACTTTGATCCTTTTGCAAGGCTAGTTTTCATGGCACATTTTCTCTCTTAATTCCCAAGTTTTTTAGCCATCATCAGAAGAAATAATTTCTCACACAAAAGAGTTTGGACACTTTTATAAATATTTGTTTATAAACAATTTCCCATCATTTAATAGGTGTGGCTACATTATTATATATTTATAATATCTACCTATCAACACACACATATATATTTGTGAAAAAGCTGCATGAACTTTAATTTATGAAGCTTTCTTGACTCCTATATTTCACAACCCCTATCTGATGAATTGAAAACTGCATTTTCTTAATAGTGATTAATTTTCTTGCTTCATTAATCAAACAGGAAAATTTAGGAAATATATTGTTTTATGCTTCTCAGATTCCTAATTTGTTTAATGGAGTTTTGAATAATTAAAAACAGTGCAGCTAATTTAGCTAAAATAAAGTGAGCTGAAAGATTTATGTGGAGCTTTTTCTTATGGCATACACATGGTCCACTTATTAGGAATGAAAAATTCTTGGAAATTTGTGAAAATTTTGGAATACAATTTGTATTTAAAGTTACATTTCAGGATTTTTAAAAAAGATCAACAATGTTTGTTTAAGCCTAAAATAAGTGTCTTGGTTTATTTCCATAAAAATTTCAAAATTAGTAAAAGGAATATTTACTCCATTACATTCTAGGAGATCTTGAATGATTGACAACATATTTTAACTCAAATCAATAATCAAAAAAATTAGAAATTATTCAGTACATTTAAAAGCATCCAAGAACTCACTTAATGACTTCAATTAAATGGTGACTAAAGTTATTTCTTAGAAGTCTTTTCCTGGTAATCACTGTTTATCATGTCGAAAATGTGAAAATTTGGGAAGTATGTCTCAGTCAGATGTTTTCATATAAAGCTAACCAAATTCAGGTCACTTTTATCTCAACTATAATTGATTTGCATTGTCCTGAATAGATATTGTAGCTTGCAATTCATGTATTTTTCAAATAAGAAAATAATCTCACTTATTTCCCTCTATAGTATAAATATATTTTTACTAATCAGTTTTTTTTTTCTTTTCTTGTCATACCTCAGCTTCTGTTACTTGAGCTATTTTACTCATTTCTTTTATTTCTACCTTTTGTGCATCACCATACTTCCTTTACTCACCATAAGAAAGAGGTACTTCCATTACTAATTGTCAGAATTATGGCCATCACGACAGTAATACTACCAGCTATCATAACTTGTTTAGAGAATTTTGTACTTTTTCATGAACATAATACGTTTGTGTTTATGAATCTCTTTGTCACACGTTGATTTTTTTCAAGATGGAAACCTCCCCTTAGATATGTGGTAGATTTCAGCATTGGACTCAAATCTCCTCTAACTTCTCTATCCTTGACCTTTGCCTTTTAAATTTGTCTTGCTCTTCTTTTGTGGGTGTACATAATTCCCTGTCCCTCAGCTCATTATGTTTGGCCAAAGGACGTTAGCAGATCTGATGCAAGGAGTGTTGAAAAGGGTTTGTGTGATTGCATTTTGTCTCATGTTCTTGTACCATCACAGTGAGAAGAACATGCTAAACTTGCCTGCTGGTCACACAAGAAGGATGAGAGACACATAGAGACGTCCTAGACTAGAGTGAATCAGCTGACCCACTGACACAAGACCAAGCCTGGCAGAGATCAGCCAAAACTTCCAGCTGATACCCAGACTTGTGAGAAATAAACACATATTGTAATATGCCACTGAGGTTTCACAGTTGTTTGTTATGCATTAGTTTTGTGGTGATAGCAAACTGATAGAATATCTTTCCAAAATCATCAGCCATATCCGTATAGAAAGACCAGCTATCTCAAAGATAGCTTTCACAATTGATATTGATTTATCTGATGAAAAATAAGTGCCTGGAGTGGCGATGGAGAAAAGAGAAGGATGAGACTGCTTTACATACAGACTGAATTGTTTCTTTTCTTCAGCCACACTTCTGACACTTACCTTATATGGGGGTTTTTGCCTTCTCCAGGGTTCAGCAGGTCAGAATTATTTCCTAATTGTTGATTTCATTTTATTACTTTTTTTCCCCTCTGGTTCATTAGGCACTACTCCCCTACCTGATTTATATCATCTAGGAAATTTCCTATTTATTGCAACTAGTTGGGTTTTTTGTTTGTTGTTTTGTTTTGTTTTGCTTCTATAATTGTATTATGACATCATAGGAGAGATAAATGAATGTGTTCAGCCTTCAACCCTGAAGCACCTTTTCATTAGGTACCTACTATATTATCATCACTTAAAAAATTGAATTTCTCTTAGTGTGCTTTAGTGAAGAAGAATAAACCACGCATAAAATTCAGTCGTTTTAGTCCTTATGGCCAGGAAAATAATGTTGAAATTTAATAATTCATTCCCTATTACATTTGAGTTATTGTCCCCTTGTTCATGGTACATTTTTTTCAAAGTAATACTGCTTTTTAATCATATATTTAAAATAATAGCTAAGGTTGACAACTTGAAGACATCTTCCAATAAAGAATATGCTTTCCATTCTATCAAGAAATAGTGTAGGGGCTTCCCTGGTAGCACAGTGGTTGAGAGTCCACCTGCCAATGCAGGGGACACGGGTTCACACCCCGGTCCAGGAAGATCCCACATGCCGCAGAGTGGCTGGGCCCATGAGCCATGGCCACTGAGCCTGCGTGTCCGGAGCCTGTGCTCCTCAATGGGAGAGGCCACAACAGTGAGAGGCCCACGTACCACACACACACACAAAAGGAAATAGTGTGGTACAACACCATGCATGGCACAATACTGTAAAACACTTCAGTATATTCCTTTGAGTATAATAATTATTCTTTTATTTGTTAAATTAGTATTTTATAAAATTATTTATTAACTGTGTCTCTGAAAAAATAGATTCAAATTAAAGGACTTTACAATAATAATGAAAGGATTAGTTACAAGGAATAACAAAATTCCCATCCTTTGCAACTTAGTGGATCAATTTAATGAAATCTGAAATCTGTTCAAATTTAACTCTTTTAAAATATCAAACATTTTCTGCATAGAAAATTCAATCATATTATATAAAGAATTTGGGATTATGAAAAGTAAAGAATTCATTATTTATGGAGTGTAGCAGTAGTTATAAAAGTTGGCTTTTCTATCATATTAAAATTCCACCAAAGGAAATAAAAACTAATAAACTTCCAAAGAGTGAAAATTTTTTTCTGTTAGATATACATTAATTAAAGCAAAGTTAAATTAAATTTAAATGCGTGTTATCATTGTTTGCTAAAACAATAAATTTACCTGATCATGCAGTCACTAGCAGCTTTGAGTAGTTTGCTCTGAATTAATTCCACTCTGTTAGGAGATAATTACAAAACTTTGTAATTTCTAAGATATGCTGAGACAGGAAATTATGTTTTGCAAGGCATACTACTATAAACTGGATTATGGTCAGCATAAACTAATGGAACACAGAAGCTATACTTTCTTTCAAGTATCAGGCCACTATTGTCTTGAGTTATAAACAGTTAGTTTAAACTTTTATACCAAATACCTGTCCCATACATTGGGAATCAGTTTTGTTTCACTTCCAAAATTCATACTGGTATTCCTAATGAGTCTATTAATAAAATGATTTGAGGCTAAAGACACTGTGGTTCCAACTTCAGGTCCTTTGGTTCTTTCAATAACAGTAATTTTTGTAATGGTCTTCTATTAAAATATTGTTCTTAGCTATTTGTTTACATTGTCAAATATGTAGACATTTTCACTGTCATGAAAAATGAAGAAGTTTTTATAAATTTTATACATTTTAATTTATGACATGGGTTATCTTTCTTATAGATACTTATGATATTATTTTTTTGATGAATAGGTATATAATTTTATATTTCTTCTTTTATTACTTCATTTGTTGCTTTATATTTTAAGTATAACTTCAGAATAGTAGAGTGATAGACCTCATAGAACATCACTACAGGAGTAACAAAGACTGCTATCTGATAACCTATCACCTTAGCAGACCTAAATTTTGTTGAAGGTGTCATTGTACCTGCTGAAATACTGTATTCTATAGCATCACCTAAAGGAATAGTGGCCAATAATACATAAATGAAAGTTGATATCTGACTCTTCCAGAAAGTTTCAGAAAACAGATTAGTTTGGCTGGTACTCTTTGTCTTTGACACTTCTTTTTTCTTCCTGGCTAAAATGTAGACATAATTAACTGAAACTGTAGCTGCCATCTTAAAACTGACCATGAAAGAAAAAACACAGATTCACAGTAGCCTCAGCCCAGAGATCTTTAAGCTACTACTTTAGACTGGACCTGCCTATTTCCATTCTTCTAGTTACTTGGGGAAAAATAAACCTCATTCTTGTTTAAGTCACTATCATTTGGAATTTCTGTTTCATACAGCTGGACTTAATCCTTAATTGCAATACCTGATTTTAGCAAGATTCTGACCCCTTGAGGGAATATTTAAATATACCATTACCCAGACTCCATCCACTCAGGTAACTTAACCAATAAACTCTGGGTGAGATAAATGGGCATTGATATTTTTAAAAATCTCTGCAGGAAGACTAATGTAATTCTCAGGTTGAGAAACCATCCTTCCAAGTGTTCCACTTGGTCTATCCACTATAGAGATGGTATCTTGCATGAAGTCGTCAGTCCTGATTCAGAAATTAACTTTGAAAATATTTAATTTTTTTCTGTGACTTAAATTTTGAAAAGTCCACTACCATTGTGGACTTTTTAATAAGATATTTTTCAATAGTTAATTAAACAAGATTATAAGATCAAAAGTCAAAATAATAAGTAGTTTTATGAAATTATCTTTTAATACCTCCCCTCTAACTAAGATATGGTGAATCAAAATATTTCCATTCTAGCGGAAAGTGATATGTGTACATGTGAGCATTCATAAATAAAAAAAATTAAAAAGACAAATGTTGGGCTTCCCTGGTGGTGCAGTGGTTGAGAGTCCACCTGCCGATGCAGGGGACACGGGTTCGTGCCCCGGTCCGGGAAGATCCCATATGCTGTGGAGCGGCTAGGCCCGTGAGCCATGGCCCCTGAGCCTGTGAGTCTGGAGCCTGTGCTCCGCAACGGGAGAGGCCACAACAGTGAGAGGCCCGCGTACCGCAAAAAAAAAAAAAAAGACAAATGTCATGTAATGTGGGAATAAATTAATTCAAGGGTATAAAATATCCCCTGAATCTTGAGTTATGTTTACTAATTTCAGATGAATCAAAACATTGGCCTCATTCAGTTCCTCCTATATTAGAAATTATATGATAAATTCCCCTTAAAAATTAGCATAAGGTTAGTATACTTTAAAACACTAATAAATTTTTATATTGAAAATTATTAGTTTTATTTTCCTTGTCTATTCTTCTGATGGAAGAATTTTGATTTTTAGGTCTTCAATGTTATTAATTTTCATGATATGGTGTTGTAGAGAATGTATTTTTATGTGTCACCATAGTTCATGCTTTCTGAGAAAAATCTTAGTGAAGCTTGGGACCTAGTCTAAAAGAGCAAGTCTTAGAAGTTAATGTACAGCCATGAGAACCCAAGAGGAATTTATCTAACTCTGGAAGTGTGAATTTACTTTTCAAAGAGTGCTGAGACCTAAGACAGGGAGATATCTCTGGGTTGCAAACTTGAAGACAATATTCTTATCTTTCCCCTGGAGAGATTTATTTACATTCCAAAAAGTATAATATGAAATCAGAATCTTCCTAGGAATAAAAAGTTTTCTCCCTCCTTCAAGGAGGGGAGAAGGACAGTGTGTACATAAGTATATAGATTCGTTTTCATGGTTTTTCTCACCTACAGCACAGACCCCATTACATATAGATGACATCAGGTTCTCATCACATTGCTTTAGGAGATAGAATTAAGCCAAAGGGGAATCAGTGCAACTATTATTATGTAAATATAATAATTAATCTGTCTCTACTCCAGAAATCTTCTGTATGAATCAGATTATTATTAATAAATATGATAATTGCAGACATGCCTTTTGCACATGGCTTTTGATTTAAAAATGGTTTTTCTATTCCAAAGTTATAAGATTTTGCCCTTGGTTTCATAAGTTTTTTAATTTTTAAATTTATGATTAATTTGTAGTTTTTCTTGATATACATAGTGAGGTAAATAAGTAAGTAACATTTTTACACATCTACCAGGTTGGCCAAACACAATTTGTTAAAGTGTCTATGTATACCCCTCTGTTTTGTTTTGGTTTTAAATGTTTTACAAGAATGGGGTGGTATCTGGCACTGAGTTACCTGAAGCACATCCTGTGACTATCTAGAGCTTGCACAGAATGGAATGGTACAGCTGTAGAGCTATAGTCCCCAAACCAAAAGCTCAGTCTCTTTGTTTTGACATCTATTTTAATTGATGCTAAATTACCTCTCTCAGCTTTCTCATTCTAGCAACTTGAAAGATCTATCTTTTTCCATTCAATTACTTATTTGTATTTAAAGTGTGTTTTTCACAGGCAGCATTGCTTATTTATTCATTTGATAGTCTCTGCCCTTTAACTGGAGTGTTCAGAACGTTAGCACGTAATATTAACTATTGATATTGTTGAATTTAATTTTACCATTTGTTAATTTTTTCTTCTATTTTTGATTTCTCTTTTCTCTCTTCTATGCCCTTTTATATAATTTTGTGTTTATCAGAATTCCACTTTAATGTATTTATTGGCATTTTAGCTATACCTATTGGTGTTACAGTATGCATCCTTGAATTTTCATAGCCAACTGAGAGTTAATACTGTATCACTTTAAGTTAAAACTGAAAACTTTTAAATCATATAAGCTCTTCCCATCTTTGTTATATTTGTCATATATATTTTAACTACAGTTTTTAATAACATAAAATAATATTTAAAGTTTTGCTTTAAAGTCATAGATATTTTAACTGACTTGAAGAAAACCAGTGCTTTTTTTCCTGTTATTTCCAGTTATTATGCTTTTCCTTCATTCTTCAGGATGTAAGTTGCACTCTCACACACTTTCACATGTATAAGTAAATACATAACATAGAAATACATATTTTATAGCACAGGTCTGCTACTGATAGTTTTTGTTAATTTGAAAATGTCTCATTTTGCTTTAATTCTTGAAGCATATTTCATTGATTATAGAATTCTAAGTGGACAGTTTTTTCCCCTTTTGAAAAGTTAGGATTTTTTATTTCTTCCCAAGTTTATCATAAACTCTTCTCTCATTCTTATTGTTGCTTCTTTGGAAGTAATGCATCTCACCTTTCTGACTCATTTAGAATTTCTTTTTTTCCTTTGTTTTCAGAAGGCTTTCTATACTATGTCTATGTATCAATTGGAAATAATTAGAAATTATTTTTTCCTGGATTTCATAGACCTTTTTGTATATTTGACTTGGTGAATTTTATCTATTGCATCTCTTCTCTGTTTATAGGTTCCAATTTCCATATATTAGATTTTTATACTATATTCCATATATCTTTTACACTCTTTCTGAATTTCCTGCCTTTTTTCTCTCTGAGTTTCAATTGGGATATTTTTCCCTAAGCAGTCTTCTAGCTTATTAATCCTTTTTTGTAATGTCTACTGTATTGTTGATACATCCTAATTATATTTCTGGTATTTTTTCAGTTCTAGAATTTCTATTTAACTCATAAATTATAGTTGCCTATGACATAGTCTTTATTCTCAACTAATCATGATTACATAAACTCCCTGCCTAATATCTCCAGTATCTAAATCATCCATGGCTCTTTTTAAATACCTTTATATTTTAAAAAATTTTAAATAGAAATTTTGTTTTAAAACACTTTTAAATTTACAGAGATAGTACAGAGAGTTCTCAATACCCTGCACCCAGTTTCTTTTATTAACATCCTACATGAATATGGTGCCTTTATTAAACTTAATGAACCAGTATTAATACATTACTAACTAAAGTGTATGCTTTATTCAGATTTCCCTAGTTTCTACCTAATGTCCCTTTTCTGTTACACTATAATTATACTTTAGTCCTGTTGGTGCTGTGGTAAAATGTGGGGGAGGAAAGGCATTCTACAGTCTTATAAATAAATCTTATTCTTTTATTGGGCCTGTGTTTCTGGTCTGTAACTTTTACAAGTATTTCTCCAATGACAGTATTTTATCCCATTAGATTGAAAGAGAGAAACAGTAAGACTACCAGTTGTTTGAATGTGAGGAATGCCCTTCCTCCAGGTGGAGTTAGGCTCTAATGAAGTCCTTCTCCTCCAGAGTAGGCCTTTGTTTTAGAAAATGCTCAGTTCCTATTCTACAGTGACTACTCTTCTGCTTCTGCCAATCATTAGGGATCTTTCTTGGATCCTGACCTTGAGAACCTGGTGTTTCCTTGAGGAAAAACCCATTGAAGTGTGAGTGTCCCCTAAGACTGCAGCCCCAGGAATTTCTCATTCTCAAGCTAATCCAGACTTAGCTTTCAGCAATTAGTCAAATTTACCATGTAATTACCATATAGGTATCTACCAATGTTTATAGCTCCAGTGGCTACTGCTCCAGGTAAGCAGATCTAAGCTATGACTTTTCAGGTTTGAGGACAGCAGTTTGCCCTGCAATCTCAGTTTTCTAATAGGTCAAAGAAAATTATCACTTTTCAGTTTAAGCTTTGCTTGGTGTAAATGTTAAGAGTCATGACTTCTAAGCTGTTTTTATGTTGGAGTTAAAGCTAGCATTCCTCAGTTTCTTTTAGTAGAAACAGAACATTGACTTAGGGGTCTTTTTACGTTGTTTTGTTGATTTTGGTTTGGTTTGGTTTGGTTTGGTTTGGCTCCGTTAGGGTCTCCTCTTTTGGAATGCCTGTGATCTCTCTTTTTTTTTTTTTTTTTTTTTTTGCGGTATGCGGGCCTCTCACTGTTGTGGCCTCTCCCTTTGTGGAGCACAGGCTCCGGACGCACAGGCCCAGAGGCCATGGCTCACAGGCCCAGCTGCTCCGCAGCATGTGGGATCCTCCCGGACCGGGGCACGGACCCGTGTCCCCTGCATCGGCAGGCGGACTCTCAACCAGTGCGCCACCAGGGAAGCCCACCCGTGATCTCTTTTTGAATGCCAGAAACTTTTTAATGGAAATTGACAAGGCTTTACCTTATGTTATCTTCCTCTCAAAAAGATTTAAATTTTTTTCTGGAAAGCAGTTAGAGAACCTTTAGGTCACCTTGATCTAGGTAACAGTGGGGGTTTTTTTGGCTTTTTTTTTTTTTTTTTTTTTTTTTTTTTTTGCGGTACACGGGCCTCTCACTGTTGTGGCCTCTTCCGTTGCGGAGCACAGGCTCCGGACGCGCAGGCTCAGCGACCATGGCTCACGGGCCCAGCCGCCCCACAGCATGTGGGATCTTCCAGGACCGGGGCACGAACCCGTGTCCCCTGCATTGACAGGCAGACTCTCAACCACTGCGCCACCAGAGAAGCCCCAACAGTGTTTTTTAAACTGTGTTAGTGCTGGTTATTTTCAATTGCCCTTCTTCCTGAAGAATAATTCTTCTTGTTTTTAACTATTCTGTGATTTCAACTTAATTACTCTGACCCCCTGACCCCCCGCCCCTTTCTCGCTTGCTTCTTTTTCTTTTCCTCTTAACAAAAAAAACCCTTCATCTTGGTGGGACCTGAATTCCAACCTCTGTCTCCTCGGTATTGTAAGACTGCTGAAATCTTTGTGGAGTGCTTCAGTCACATAGCTACTGCTTTCTGCTTTGTGTGTATCATTCTTTGCATATGCAACTTAATCAGCAAATACCTTATTACGGGCTGGACTGTGTTTTCCAAATTCATATATCCAAGTCCCAGTGCCCAATATCTCAGAATGTAACCTTATTTGGAGATAATGTCTTTAAAGAGGTGATTAATTAAAGTGAGGCCCTTGGGGTGGGATCCTAATCCAGTAAGACTGCCATACAGTCAAGGAGAGAGAGAGAGAGGGACCGGAGATGTGTGTTCCCAGAGGGGATGACCATATGAAGTGACAGCAAAAAGGCAGCCCTCTGAAAGCAAAAGAGAGGCCTCAGAAGAATCCAACCTTGCTGGCACCTTGATCTTGGACTTCCACCTTCCAGAACTGTGAGAAAATAAATTTCTGTTGTTCAAGCCACCCAGTGTGGTATTTTATTAGAGCAGCTTTAGCAAACTGATATGAGCAAATCTGAAACAGAACTTTAGTCTCTTATCTATATAGTTCTCACTTTCCTCTTGTGTCTCAGTCTATTTGGCTGTATCATAGTATAACTTCACTGTTGTTAACTCAGTAAGACCTGGGATGTCACTTTCCCTAAGCCTCTACTTTTCCTGTTACGGTTTGGAAAATCATTCAAGGGATAAAGCCAAAGTGACTATAAGGGCTCAGCTCAGTATGACTTTCTTCTCTCAAGACTTTTCACCCCATGAATATTGTCTTCCTTGTGCGTTTTTCTAGGTTTTATAATTGATCCTTGCTGGGAGTGCTAGTCTTGTACAAGCTTCCCTAACATAAAGTCGAAATCTCTTTTCAGTTGTTTTAGGATTGAATTTTCTATTGACAGTTTAAAAAATGAAGGCATAATAGACTATTATGGTATAGTGTACTTTGTACTGTGTGTAAAGTGAGATTTGGGTGCTCAAAATTTTTCTGCAAATTACCCATTTTCCCCTTTCTCATTTAATGTGTATATAGCTGCTTCTAAGTTGCCACTGAATTTCCTAAGTGAATACTTTTTTAAAAAATTCCATCTGCCTTCAGAATTTTTTCTTCCATATATAAGTTAAGCTCACACTTATCACAAGAGTGCTAAAGATTTGTCTCTATCTCTATAACAAGATATAAATAGATATATCAAGAGATAAATCCAAATTGGTTTATATATCTTTAATGAGAGTACACTAGTATCTGGTTTAGTGATTTAAATATTTAATAAAAATTTAAGCAAGATAACCTTTTGTGGTATCTTTAAAAGTCCACTACTTCAATATAAGTACTAAAACCATTGCTAGCTTTTATTCTCTTAGTTGATTTAGGTTGTACCCTTACCTGAAAATTATAAACTGCAGTTATACATGATATAATTATATATGTTTGTACCATATCTTTCGTATCATCAGCTTTAAATGTGACAAATATTATTTCAAACTACAGCATTTACTGATATTTTGCTGAAGTTACTATTTATTTTTTGCTACCCAAAGACAATTTAAAACTAAAAGAAGAAGCAATGAAGTATATTATTGAGCATTTCAAATTTAAGATCTCACCTTTCTTTAAAGCACAAGCAATCTAGGTGGTTTCTATATTTGAAGTCACACTCTGACCAATGTGAATTTCAGATTTGTACACAGCTGTCCCAAAATAATGATATTGGTAACAACAACTTTATGCTTTATGAGGCTTATGGAAAAAAGAGAAAAGCACAATCAATTCTCTTTCATGAGATGTTGAGATCTGTAGGCTTTCTTCAGAGGAGCTCATTGTCCGCACATGGAAAAGGTTTAGGGAAAAGAAGGGAATAAAGCCTCACTCCCTTTTAACACAGAGTCTGTGAAAGTGGTTCAGTGAGGCAGAAAGCTTCATTGCAGGTCTATGATAGAGGTCCTGTAAGAGGCAACAAAGAGAGAGTCAATTTCAAAGGTCTTTACAAAAAAGTAGATTAAAAAAAAAAAAAAGCACTGAAGGGCCAGTTCAAATCAGGTGTTGCACAATAGAAAATAACAAATATAGAGAAGTGCTAAATACTTGTATTAAATAGAATACCTTCTCATGTTGACTTCCTTTTGTAGTAACATATTCAAAAAACATTTTTTCCAAATATGTATATTTCCAAATATTTATATTCCAAAGCATGAAAGCCTAATGTTCAACTTAGACAAAAGCAATTTTTGTTTAAAAAAAACCCCACAAAACTAGAGAAAGTAACACATATGTTTGGCCTATGGTATTTTGACCCATAGCATATTAATTTTAACATTAATTATCAACCTGTAATATTCATGGTAATTCACATAAAAATACTCGTATTTTCAGCTTCTCTCGGAAGAAAAAATAATATGTGAAAATGCCAGGCCAGCAGTCTGATTTAAAAACAATTTTCTGAAACTTACCTTTCTTTAGACTGAGTGTGCGTTCCCCTCTGCCATGGTTTTTACTTCTTTTATTGTCTCCCAAATGTAAGATGTCAGCTGCCATTTGTGACAGAGTTTGGATTACTTAATTGTAAATTTTAGAGAAACTTTTAAAACTCATATCTCTATTAAAAGTGGAAAAATTAAAAGACCAGTGGGCCATGTGTTTCAGACAATGGTAGTAATCATTGTTCTAAGTAAAGGTGAGGAATATTTATACATTTTAATATTCAAGGTATGTTATTATGAAAAAAGTAAAGACACTGATAAAAACTAAGCAACACTAAGATAAAGGCCAGAATTCAGAAATATCAAATGACTAAAAGAAAAAGAAAAAATGAACTAAAAAATTACAAATGACACTGCCATTTGGTTTATTTCTTTTGTGTGTGTGTGTGTGTGTGTGTGTATACGTTTTTTAAAAAATTGAAGTATAGTTGATTTACAATGTTGTATTAGTTTCAGGTGTAGAACAAAGTGATTCAGTTATACATATATATGTATATATATATATGTATACATAGAATGTCTTTTTTCAGATTATTTTCCATTATAGGTTCAAGATATTGAATATAGTTCCCCGTGCTATACAGTAGGTCCTTTTTGTTTAACTATTTTATATCTAGTAGTATGCATCAATTAATCCTAAACTCCTAATTCATCCCTCCCCCCACCTTTCCCCTTTTGTAACCATAGGTTTGTTTTCTATGTCTCCAAGTCTATTTCTGTTTTGTAAATAAGTTCATTTGGATCATTTTTTTAGATTCCACATATAAGTGATATCATATGTATTTGTCTTTCTCTGTCTAACTTACACAGTATGATAATCTCTAGGTCCATCCATGTTGCTGCAAAAGGCATTATTTCATTCTTTTTTATGGCTTTGTAATACTCCCCGTATGTGTGTGTGTGTGTGTGTGTGTGCCTGCGTGCGCGTGTGTACCATATCTTCTTTATCCATTCATCTGTTGATGGGCATTTAGGTTGCATCCATGCCTTGGCTATTGTAAATAGTGCTGTTATGAACATTGGGCTGCATGTTCCTTTTCAAATTAGAGTTTTTTTCTTTTCCAGATATATGCCCAGGAGTGGGATTACTGGATCACATGGTAACTCTATTTTTAATTTTTTTTTAAGAACACGTGGTTTATTTCTGATGCTGTGGTATACAGTAGCCTTCTCTTTGGGCACTAATTTCTGAACACCTTACTCAAGTTTGGGGAACTTGAAATATTATAATTATATAGAATTGATACATGATAAATATTATCATATCAGTTGGTTTGATTCCATTGGAATGAGTGTTTTAGAAGTTACTGGTTAAAAACAAAAGAAGATTTTATTAGAATGGAATATTTTAATTTGAGATAATAATATGTTTCAAATTCTCCCCTTCTGACCTTTGTTCTATTGATATCATACATTTTACCTGTACATATGTTATAAATCCCATATTATTATTATTTTTAAGTAGTCAATTATGTTTTAAAGAGATTTAAATAATAAGAAAAGTAGTCATATATTTACTCATGCAGTTACCATTTCTGCTACTCATCATTCCTTCGTGGGGATCCAATTTTCCATCTGGTATAAATTTTTTTCTTCCTGAAGGACTTTAACAGTTTTTTTACTGTGGATATGCTGGATTGCTTCAGCTTTTCTATATCTGAATTTATATTCATTGTTTCATCTTTTGCATATCTAAAAAATCTTAATTTTGCCTTTGTATTTGAAAGATTTTTTTTTCTTTCAGTATTTGAAAGAATTTGCTTAACTGTCTTCTCACTTGAATTGTTTCTGATGAACATTCTGCTGTCATCTTTATCTATAGATAATGTATTATTTTTCTCTGGCTACGTTTAAGACTTTTCTTTATTGGTTTTAAGCAATTGGATTGTAATTCTTTTTCATGTTGCTGCGCTTGACCTTAATTATCTTATATCTGTAAGTCCACTATTTTCAATTATTTTCTCTTAAAATTTTAAAGATATTGCTTTCATGAGTTATGAACATAAGGAAGTAATTTTAAAGTGTTCTTCAATTACTGTTTTTAAAACTTATTTTAAGATGGGTCTTTCTTCTGCTTTTCAAAAGCAATAGTTTCCTTAACTTATGCTTTTGAATTTTTCACATTTCTATGTTTGTTGGTTTGTTTAATTTAAAACTTAATTTAATTTTTAAATTAAAAAAAATTTTTTTAGCATGTTATGCAGTCTTGCATGCTTGAACCATAGTGGCACCTCTCACTATCCACAAAGTAAATGTGAGATTTTTGTTTCTTACTTCAGTATCATTCACAGTCTGTAGCTAAGTTCCCTTGTTTGGCAGTTGTATATTTAAACAGGCTCTATTGTACTGAAGAGTTCTTTCATTGCATGCTTAGCTCAGGCTATATGGAAGATAATTTATTTTTGGAGAATTAGAAGTTCCCCACAGTCAGCATAAATGTATAAAACAATACTGAATCCATGGTTTATTGTTCCCCTGGCTCTTCCTATTTTTCTCTCTTTGTACTATCTCAGAATGTGGTAATAGCAATCATATTGTATAATACTATTTGTATAGCATTATTGGAAAATGTAATCTTAAAATGGATAAGGAAAGAGAAGTCCTAATGGGAATGCTGGTCATAGGAATATGATTCAGAAAGTAATGTTCCTTTAGCAAGGAATTTTCTTTTCTCTTTAGTCAGTTAAGAACCTATGCCCCTAAAATAAATCTGTAGATACAGTAACAAAGGGTTATAATCACCCCTGTATAGTTGCCAGCCTCCACTAATAGTCCTCAAGGTCTCTTCCCTGCTTAATTAATAAACATTTCTTCTGTAACCTATGATATCTTTGATCAACACAACTAGTTTTCAGTGTTATTGAAAATTTACATCTCTTTGTTTGTATATTGTTTTGGTGTTAAATCAGGCACTATCTTAAACCAAAATCTCATAGAATAAAACTTTTGTTCTTCAGCAGCTTTGCATATCTCACCTGACTTTGCTGAATGGTGAGAATCCTAAATTCTCTTGAAGAACTGGCAGCAAAAAGTATTAATGTTGCCTTAAAAAAATGTTGGAAAATTTTTTTAAAAAGGCAGTATTAATGTTGCCTTAAAATATTCTAGCAATGACAATTAATTCCTAGAGATAAAAAGTCTGTAACTTGAAAGCCAGAAATACATTTGAGTTCAGTCCTTGAAAATTTAAATATTATTTCTTAAGATCATGTAAAACAGTGATGTAAAATATGATTTTTTAATTCTTTATAGTAATATCAGCAGCTTTGATAAAATATAAAATGACTAGGGAACTTAGTTCCACTGCAGAAGACAGGCAAGGGAAATACCTGCTGTTTCTCTTGGCACAGTTAATAGCAAAGAGCCTACCAATAAAAGCTTGGCAGAATCTTTAAACAGCAGAATTCTACTGAAATTCATTTTCATATACTTTTTGTTTTGTTTTTGTTTAAACAAATTGATAGGAAATATCATTGTTTTATGAAGATAAAAGGTAATCAAATAACTATTTTTTTCTTTTTCTGGAGAAACAGTTTTAGTATAAGAAAAGAGTTGTCTAATGTGTCTTAGTATTCCCAGTGTGCCTGATAAAAATTTGATCTGCATGCACAGTTTGGAGCAAACACAAATATATGCTACTCCCTTCTTTGCCAGAACAGGACGGCTCTCCTATTCTGATGCTCACACCTCCCCCCAAACCAACACATATTCAGTTCATTATAAAGATATGGTTATGTTCCAATGGCAATCACATTTTTTTTTTTTCCGGTACGTGGGCCTCTCACTGTTGTGACATCTCCCGTTGCGGAGCACAGGTTCCGGACACACAGGCTCAGTGGCCGTGTCTCACGGGCCCAGCCGCTCCACGGCATGTGGGATCTTCCCGGACTGGGGCACGAACCCGTGTCCCCTGCATCGGCAGGTGGACTCTCAACCACTGCGCCACCAGGGAAGCCCCCAGCAATCACATTTTTTAAACTATGCATTGTATCTTCAGTTCATCTCGTTAGTTATGGACAGTGGTGTCCATGTGTGGGTTGTTACTAAGGATTTTGATGGTTTTATTCTACTTACTTATATGGTTCCTGCACTACTGACCAATTTATATTAAGTCATTTGGTATATCCCATATTCTCTTTTTTTTTTTTTTTTTTGCGGTATGCGGGCCTCTCACTGTTGTGGCCCCCCCCCCGCTGCGGAGCACAGGCTCCGGACGCGCAGGCTCCGGACGCGCAGGCTCAGCGGCCATGGCTCACGGGCCCAGCCGCTCCACGGCATATGGGATCCTCCCAGACCGGGGCACGAACCCGTATCCCCTGCATCGGCAGGCGGACTCTCAACCACTTGCGCCACCAGGGAGGCCCCCATATTCTCTTTTGAGAGAAAAATAATGCATTAATATACACAAAGGAAAACAAAATGGTCCAGATATCTACCTTTCTAAAATATTTGTGAAATGTAACAAAAAGCTTAGTATTCATTTATTAAATCACAGTAGAGATATTGTCTACGAAGAACTTATCCTCAGTCTCTTGTTGAAATAGAAAAAGATTCTCTTATGTCTTTTCCTATATATTTTCCCTGTGATTACCTGGAATGCTTTCTCTGCCTCTCAGCTCTCATTGGGAACAGCACATGTGTGTCCTATTTTCTTTTTCTTTAATTCTAGGTAAAATTCCTCTATTTTTGGTAAAGACGTCTCAAGTGATAGTAACAATAGCTCTTACTTCTTGAGGACCTATTAATAGAATGCAAACAGCCCTGTGATATATTGTCTGTAATCTTGTAAACAATTCTTCCATTTTGGCATTATTATTTCCAAGTTTTAAAAAAGAGAAATTGAGCCTTAAAACAATTAAATATCTTATGAAACTTTATATAATTTATATTAATTTATATTTTCGCATTAACCTCTTCTTGCTTCTAAAACACTATTGATTACATGTTCTAATTTATTTAATAAGCTCTGAGCCCCCTTGAATATATAAAGTATATATTATTCATATTTCTATCATTATCATGCCACGTTTAGAACCTAAAATTCAGTAAATGTTTAACACTTATGATGAATATAAATAAAAGAACATAAAATACTTTTATAATTCTGAGCTTTTTAAAAGTCTGAGTGACTTTGTCACTGCAAAGCCATGTTAAAATATTTCATGCACATCATGTTAATATAAATTACTAATTATAAACATTGTTCTCACTTAGCAATGTATGAATTTTAGTTTTCTGAATTTTAGAGTCAGCTAGAAAAAAAACAAACAAACACTCATTATTGTATCAGACTGAATAAAAACCTCAAAGCATCAAGGGTGCATGAATCCAGCTGGAAAGTCAGTTAAAACAGGGCTCTTTGAAGAAACTTGAGAAAAATCTACAGCACAACCCTGTGATTATGATATTACAGTAGCCATAAAAACTGAAGAATTAAAACGTTAAGGGGGCTTCCCTGGTGGCGCAGTGGTTGAGAGTCCGCCTGCCGATGCAGGGGACACGGGTTCGTGCCCCGATCCCGGAAGATCCCACATGCCGCGGAGCGGCTGGGCCCGCGAGCCGTGGCCGCGGAGCCTGTGTATCCGGAGCCTGTGCTCCGCAATGGGAGAGGCCACAGCAGTGAGAGGCCTGCGTACAGCAAAAAAAAAAAAAAAAAAAAAAAACGTTAAGGGCTTCTTGAAAAACAAATTACTGTGTTGGGTAATACATATTTCTTGTATCCTATTGAAAAATAAAACTACACCTTAGGGAAAATTTCCAATTAACACTCTCTCACTCTTTCAGATAGCTAGGGTCCATCTTTCCTATAATCCTAGAGTTCATGTTCAGTTCTGTTTAAAATAACTACGACGTCCTCAAGCCACTGCAAATGTACTCTTCCAATTTCTAAACAATCGTGTAAGAAAATATAAGAATATAGGAACCATGTCACATATAAAATTGGCTTATTTCTAAACACACTATTCTAAGTTAATTAAATGAACAAATCCTAACTGGACACTTCATCATCTGTATATTATAATTTGCTATTTAATAGTAGAAATAACTTTACCCTTGAATTACTTTGGTACTGGCTGTGATGTTCTCTGATTCATTCATTTGCTATGGGCAATGGAAATTACAAAAGATATTTAATCCTTGATTTCAAGGAATGGCCAATCATGGGAAGAAAAGGCACATGTATTATATGCAAAATAATTAAAAGCAATGTAAGTTTGTATATACTGTAATATTATAATGACTGACACTGTCAATAAATATAAAACAAATAAGAAAAAACTTCAAGTTACCTTCTTATTTTGTAAGTAGTCAGGGTTTACCAAGTACTGAGAAATATGTTTAATTTCGAATACTTGTGATGCTTGCAGGAAAATATGTGTATATGTGTGTGTGTGTGTGCCTGTGTGTTTCATTTTATAGCACAGATTGCTTTTACTGTGACTCTGATGGAATTGCTGAAATGATAAGTCATATCCGTTATGACCTAGTTTCTTTGATACTGTGAAATTTAACCTAAAGTTTGTTTCCAGCTCACTGAAGTATATTTGGAATCTAATCTCTAGTAAATCAGAGATTCTCAAACTTCTTGTCTGTATAATAACCAGTCTCGGAAATTCTTAGAAAAGTACAGATTCTTAGGATCTATCCTCAGAGATTCTAATTTTTTGGCCTTGGGTTATCCTAGAAGTCTGCATTTTAATTAGTTTCCTGCCCACCCAAAGGATCCTGACATAGATGGCTGGTAGAGAACTTCCTGAGAAACATTACACTATGCCTTCAGGTGAAAGCAAGGTTCTGGCTATCTTATTTGCTGGTGCATGGCCAGTATCTTGCCGGATTTTTTTTTTCCATGAAAAAATTGTGATTGTTTTAGAGAGCAGGGTTTTTTTTTTCTTTCATTAAGCATGTGTTTATTTAGTAATTTAGAACTTCCTATTGTTTATTTATGAAATTGAAATGTTCATTGTGACAATATGGATTAGCTCTTAGGAATGCAGCAATATGAAGATGAGAAACCACATCATGAGAAAATGTTAGTAGTGTGGTAAATATTAATATCAATAAAGATAGGCATGGAGTGGCGTGAGCCTGGGAAATGTCATCATTTCTCATATTGGGGTCAGATAGAAGAATTTCTGGAGTAGGTGCTGCCTGTGTTGAATCTTCACAGAAAAATTGGAATCAGTGGGTCAGAGAAAACTGATTGAAGGTGTTCCTGTCAGAGACACGTAACTTGGTTGCTGAGGAGGAACTTCAAGTGGCAGAGGCAAGGTCATTTGGTATGGAGGTTGTAGAATGAGGAGGAAAGTGGCAAGAAACACACCCAGAGAGAGAGACAGAGGCGAGATCACTGTGAGCTGGGAAAAATGACAGACCTGAGCTGGATGTTCTCTTTATATATCATAGGGTCACACAAATTTGTTCTGGCAAATCTATGTATTCAAATCAAAATTATAGTTCTAGCGAAAGAGCTATAGACAGCAGCTGGCCTGACGTGCATTCACTGGGGGGCCTTGGGAAGGAAGAAAAAAGATAGCTAGATCTAATCACTGTCACCTGATGTCTAGGTTAAAAGACAAGTGATATTTGCTAGGAGGAAGAGACTTTATTTATCTGAAATGCCATTAGCAGAATGTCTCCGGTTGAGGATTGCCTATAGTAAAGAGAACCCAGTATCTGTGGATTCATGGGCCAAGGCTCCCTGGAGAAGCTAATAGAAACTGTGTAACTCTCTGGGGTACAAACTAGAGGTGTTTGAAAACTCATACACTCCTCCTGCTATAACCTCAGCTAGAGACCTCATCTATTATCCTGGCATAGAGGGTACATTTCTGTATGACCTGGGGAGCTGCTCTTGATGTCCTAGATTTCTCTCTACATCATTTGAGCCTGTTGATTGCCTCTATAATGCAAGTTATTAATAAAGCTTGATACAAAACAAGATGTTTGGTTTGTACCAGTCTGATCTGACAATTCAATTATTTGTGTTGTCTCCAGTGATAGGTAGCAAAATTAATGTAGAATAATACCATAATTGTTTTTGGAGAGAAAAGTAGGGACGTATAATTAGGAAAAAAAATACTTCTATGTGCCATGCTAAAATTACTCTGGTCATCAAGAAAGGGAGGAAGGCTGGGTAATATTTACTGTTTTGTCCTCATAAAATCAGGATAAACTAGAAACACTTTGGGGGATAGACAAAGAAGTAAAGGCAAAACCACTTATCTTGTGTTCCTGATTACTAATTACAAATTTCATGCCATAATTAAATAATAACTAGAAAACCTCATAAAAAGAAATAAATATTAAATAGGATTCATAGCTACCTTCATCTCCAAAGAGGTCCTGGGAAAGAACTTGAAGGTGGTTGAAATGAAGGGTGGAATAACAGAGAATGAAATTGCTTTTGTAGTGGTAAGTGGTTTTCTTGGAATTAAGAATAAAACTTAAAATGCTGAGTTTTAATTCCTGCATGCTTATGGCATCTCCTACAGAACTAGTCAGCTATTGCAAATAAACTACATGCTTTATCAATCCATGTCACCTCACCTATTCTATTCTTCATAAGAAGAATCACAGAATTGGGATAAAATTGAGCCTATTTTGCTGGTGACCTATAGTGACCCCTGCAAACTAGCTTGTATGCCTGGCAATTATGGCAGGCTGCTTCACTGATTGTTTTTCTTGACCCTTATTGCTTCCAAAGGGGATAGGGTATGTCTAAAGGGGGTAAAGAGAATATAGATTGTTTGGTATTATTTTAAATATACGATTAATGAAGAAGAACTAATACTACAAATGATTGTGGTCAAAGGTCTTATAATGCTACAGGAAATATAGTATAATGTAGACAAAAGCTTTTCTGAGGGTAGGTCATGAAGTTTTGGCAAAGGAGAAAAAAAGGAAAAAATAAAGTAAAAAATAACTGATAAATTGATGTTGCATGAACCCAGAGAGTTAATATCAAGATCTTAAAAATCATTTCTCTGCTTTTTTGGGACCTAGTAGAATTCTCTAAATACAGAGGTAATGTGATGGAAAATCCCTGTTCCTAGCAATATGAGAGGCATTCAGTTCCATTCTGAATACAAATAGATCACAGGAAAAGGACAGCTATGAATCAGTAAATAAAATATAAGAAAAAAAAAGGGCCAAGGAGGAAACGTGATTTTTTGATCATTTAAGACTTTTCCTACAGACAAAGGATAGCAAAAGTAAAACGTAAAGCCTAAAGATATGGCGCAATTAAATAAAGTAAAAAGGCAAGATGTTTTAAAGTTAACTACCGATACTTTGTGTTGGAAGAGGCAGGTAATGGAGCTCCATTTGTACAAAATATATCAAGGTCTACGCTGACATTTTCTGTTACACTTATTTCTACACTGAGACATCTATTTATGAAAAAATTGAATCAAACAGAGAGCTTTCAGATATTAAATGCATCCTGGAAAACAATTTGTTTTAAAAATTCTTCTCATTTTATCTGTTTGCCAGAAGAATTTATTGCTCTAAGGAGATAAGGATTTTTTTTAATATCAACTAAACCTAGATTTTAAACAAATTGAAATTTTTAATCTGGTTTAATATATATATATATATATATATATATATATATATATATATATATGGACAAACACTGTAAAATTGCATTTTAGAATTAACTGAATGTTCTGGTAGTATTTTAAGAAGTTAATTATTAAAAATACGTTTTTTTCTGGGTATTCATTTTTTGCACCTTAAGGTAAAGTAACCCTTCCTTTTTTCCTTCCTCCCTTTCTTCCTTCCTTCCTCTCCCTTCCTTCCTCTCTTAAAACAACATTACTATCCATTATTATTATTATGAAACACTAATATTTAGTCCAATAATATTTACTTTACAGGCAAGAAAATAGGATTCCAGCATATAAAATAATGTTTTTAGTGTTAACACAATAAAGAAATGACAGACTCAATTGAAACTTATTATTTTATAGTAACTGTAAGGGTTATTCATTTATTTTGAGGGGAAGGGATTCCTTTTCCATAATAGTTTTCAAAACCAGGTAATGATCTACAGGGGAAAAACTGAACCTCTTGCTTCAGAGCCACATCTCATTCCAGCTCGAATATAATGTCACTCATGGTTTTACCTTGTTGGTTATTGCTCTTCACCCCTTTTCTTATGTGTTTCAATTGGAGAGAATTAATATAATATTGATTACTCAAGGAGTTTATTTGGGAGACATTTATATAATGCTCTTACTAAGAAAGGAATTAAATCTTGAAATATATTGAAGATATATATATATATATTTAATGTTATTACTGTTACCAAACAAAAATTGTGTCCACTTGCCTGTGTGCAGTAAAACCAATCTACTGACACTGGATAGTGATGAAGGAAAGTACAGCATTTATTGCAGGGCACCAAGCAAGGAGAATGGGCAGCTTATGCTCAAAAGACCCAAACTCCCCAGTGGCTTTCAGGGAAGGGGTTTTAAAGGGAGTGTGAGAGAGGGTGGCTGCAAGGTGCATGATCAGCTTGTGCACAATTCTCAGATTGGTTGGCATCAAGATGAAGTTTCAAGCATCATCAACCTCAGGTTTCAACCATTCTAAGCTCTATGTTCTTGCCGTCAGCAGTTTTCATCTGGTGGGGGTCTGCTTCCTGTAACAACAACTGAGGAACGTGTGTCAGGCCTTTATATGTATCTTTCAAGGAACTATGAGTTTGGTGATTCTATTATATGGTGAAGTTATAGTCTATATTTTTACCAGTTTCCCAGTCCAACAGCTATTTTTTTGTTTCTATACCTTCAAATTTCCTAATGACTAACTCTTGAGTCAGCCTTCAGAGACCTAAGGGAGGCCTGGGTGACTAAAGCAAAAGCCTTTTACTTCAAAGGACAGGGACACAGGGGCTTGTATATGGTTTCATTACCAAATGTGTAGTCAATTCCAAAAAATCCTACCACTGGCATATGGGCTCTTTAGTTGATCAAATGAAAATCGTTTTTAGAGAATATTTGTTGTAATATGTTTCTCTAACAAATAGTTTAAGATACAGTTTTCTGCAGCTGATCAACGGCCTTTCCTGGACCATACAAACTAAATTTTAATTTTTAATATATCAATATCCTATGCCTTTTAACACCATTTCCTTCATAAAATTAAATAATTTCATCATTTTGATTTTATTTGGATGAATGCAAGATTTAATTCTTCACCTCCATTTCAGTCTTCTAAAAATTCTCACTGAAGGCTCAAAATCCAATCCTCTGTATCTCAATTCAATAATGCAATCAATATTCTTGCTCTCATGTAATAGAGTCTTTGAAATATGAGGAACCAAGAAAACAAGCTGCTCTATGAAATTTAGATTCTAGAAATGAAGGCATAACATAAATGGGCATGTTTTTAATGGTTTCAGCTATAACAGTTTCCTATAAACAGTTTTAAAGAAGTCAGAAGTGAATCACATGATTTTATGTACCCTCACTATAAAAGCATTTGATTCACTTTGTCTTTTTTAATATATATATTATATATGCATATGTATGTGTGTATACATATATTTCATTGGTTTGAGATTTAGATATTAGCATTATTCAACCAGAGAGACTGGTCTTGCAGTTGTGGACTTAGACAAAACCCTCCCCCATTTCTGATTTATCTTCCATGATTGGAACGCCTACATAAAGTATATATCTGAAAAATAAGGAGATTAGGGTTTGTAGAGAAAGATTAGTCCAAGCTTTTAAGAAGTCTTTGGTGTTAATATCTGATGTTAAAGGAATTAATACTATTACATTACACATAAATTATGTAAATAAAGATGTTTAATATCTTATAGTTCCAGCATGCTTAAATGTTAATTTATTTTGCCAAAAATATTTGGTGACACCCCTGTTATTATAATTTGTATTATATAATAAATTACTCAGAATAAATTCCTCTTTTAAAACTACCTAGACCATATAATTTAATGGACACAGAACATTCAAAATATTTCCTATTAATGTTCAAGAGTTTATGGCTTGAAATTTGATATTGTGACTATTTTATCTGAATATTTGTACTCACAAAAGAAATCACTTAAGCAGTTCTACTGTGACATCTAAGTTAAAATAAATCTTTAGAAAAACTCAAATGTGACCTTAAAGTGAGGACAAATGCAATGACTGGGACATTCTATGTAAACTGTGCACTTGGTTGATGGTCCAAAGCTGAAGGAGTAGTAACAAATTTTATTGGAATAATAAAACAAAAATACAGAATTCAACTAAATTCTTCCTTCTACATTTTGTCCCCATAGTGCTTCAGTTCCTTCTCCGTTATTTGTAGCTGGTTTGTTTTGGACTCTAATGACCATTATGAATATTGAAGTGTTTTCAGTGAAAAATGAATTTTTATTGATTCATTTAAATATGACCTATTATCTTTCTGACCAAAGTGAGAAAATAATCCTTATATCTCCTCCATTTGAGATAGTCCAAAGCAGAATTCAAAAACAAATATCTTGCTAACCCAGTTTATCTGAAATCTAATTACAAAAATGGAGAGATTTTTAATTCCTTAAAATGATTGTTTCATCCTAGAAAGTAGTTTGCATAGTGAACCCTTGGTATTCTCAAAGAGCCATGGAAGGTAAAGAGCCTATAGCCTGAGCCTTTTTCTGTGTGCTGCAGAGAACAGAGTGAGGCATCAATTAAAATAATATTACAGAACCATTTAAAATAGAAATATGGAAATTCTAAGAATTATAAGAAAATCATGCACTTCCATGTGACCTACAGATGAGACTAGCTTCTTCATGGCAATAATTTCAACTATCTCAAAAGTTTATTGGTGGGAAAAGCATAGAGAATTTGAGAAGAAAATACAAGTGTCTTGGCCATCCCATTGTAGAAGGATTGGTATATGAAAAGAAGCCCAATTTGTAATTACTAAGATTTATTTTCCAACCTGAACCTACTTATACTTAATATTACCTGTTATACTGTGCAATCATTTGTCTATAATTAGCACTCAGACAAATACACTGACACATGTATAGTGTTTTGAATAACATACAATGATCTATGATAATTTTAAATAATCTATCATAATCTGTGATTTTTAAATGAGTTTAAAAATAGGTTGAGGGATTCCCTGGTGGCACAGTGGTTAAGAATCTGCCTGCCAATACAGGTGACATGGGTTCGAGCCCTGGCCTGGGAAGATCCCACATGCCACAAAGCAACTAACCCCATGTGACACAACTACTGAGGCCCATGCACCTACAGCCTGTGCTCCACAACAAGAGAGGCCACCACAATGAGAAGCCCGTGCCCTGCAACAAAGAATAGAGCCTGCTCACCACAACTAGACAAAGCCCGTGCACAGCAATAAAGACCCAATGCAACCAAAAATAAATAAATAAATTTATTTTAAAAATAAATAAAAATAGGGGCCTCCCTGGTGGCGCAAGTGGTTAAGCGTCCGCCTGCCGATGCAGGGGATACGGGTTCGTGCCCCGGTCTGGGAGGATCCCATATGCCGCGGAGCGGCTGGGCCCGTGAGCCATGGCCGCTGGGCCTGCGCATCCGGAGCCTGTGCTCCGCAACGGGAGAGGCCACAACAGTGAGAGGCCCACATACCGCAAAAAGAAAAAAAAAATAAATAAATAAATAAATAAATAAAAATAGGATGAAACCTTATTTTATCTTATAAATTCTATATTATGCTTATCACATTCGTAATTTGAGATTTATTTTGAAGAGGTGAGAATTGAAATGAATTAGGAGAGGAAAGGAAAATGAAAACAGGAGATTTTTTTATTACTTGCAAAATTCTGATATTTTAGTAAATGCCTTTTGTGTGTGTGTGTGTGGTACGTGGGCCTCTCACTGTTGTGGCCTCTCCCGTTGCGGAGCACAGGCTACAGATGTGCAGGCTCTGCGGTCTTGGCTCACGGGCCTAGCCACTCTGCGGCATGTGGGATCTTCCTGGACTGGGGCACGAACCCATGTCCCCTGCATCGGCAGGTGGACTCTCAACCACTGCACCACCAGGGAAGCCCAATGCCATTGTTTTTGTTTGTTTGTTTTTAACATCTTTATTGGATTATAATTGCTTTACAATGGTGTGTTAGTTTCTGCTTTATAACAAAGTGAATCACCTATATGTATACATATATCCCCATATCTCCTCCCTCTTGTGTCTCCCTCCCACCCTCCCAATCCCACCCCTCTATGTGGTCACAAAACACTGAGCTGGCCTCCCTATGCTATGGAGCTGCTTCCCACTAGCTATCTATTTTACATTTGATAGTATATATAAGTCCATGCCACTCTTTCACTTCGTCCCAGCTTACCCTTCCCCCTCCCCATGTCCTCAAGTGCATTTGCTATGTCTGTGTCTTTATTCCTGTCCTGCCCCGAGGCTCTTGAGAAGCTTTTTTTTTTTTTAGATTCCAGATATATGTGTTAGCATACGGTATTTGTTTTTATCTTCCTGACTTACTTCACTCTGTATGACAAACTCTAGGTCCATCCACCTCACTACAAATAACTCAATTTCATTCCTTTTTATGGCTGAGTAATATTCCATTATATATATATTTGCCACATCTTCTTTATCCATTCATCTGTTGATGGACATTTAGGTTGTTTCCATATCCTTGCTATTGTAAATAGAGCTGCAATGAATATTATACTACATGAATATTTTTGAATTATGGTTTTATCAGGGAATATGCACAGTACTGGGATTGCTGGGTCATATGCTAGTTCTATTTTTACTTTTTTAAGGAACCTCCATACTGTTCTCCATAGTGTTGTATCAATTTACATTCCCAGCAACAGTGCAAGAGCATTCCCTTTTCTACACACCCTCTCCAGCATTTATTGTTTGTAGATTTCATTATGATGGCCATTCTGACTGGTGTGAGGTGATACCTCCTTGTAGTTTTGATTTGCATTTCTCTAGTAATTAGTGATGTTGAGCATTTTTTCATGTGTTTCTTGGCCCTCTGTGTGTCTTCTTTGGAGAAATGTCTATTTAGGTCTTCTGCCCATTTTTTCATTGGGTTGTTTGTTTTTTTGCTATTGAGCTATATGAGCTGCTTGTATATTTTGGAGATTAATCCCTTCTCAGTTGCTTCATTTGCAAGTATTTTCTCCCATTCTGAATGTTGTCTTTTCATCTTATTTATGGTTTCCTTTGCTGTGCAAAAGCTTTTAAGTTTCATTAGGTCCCATTTGTTTATTTTTTTAAATTTCCATTACTCTAGGAGGTGGGTCAAAAAGGATCTTGCTATGATTTATGTCATAGAGTGTACTGCCTATGTTTTCCTCTAAGAGTTTTATAGAATCTGGCCTTAAATTTAGGTCTTTAATCCATTTTGAGTTTATTTTTGTATATGGTGTTACGGAGTGTTCTAATTTCATTCTTTTACATGTAGCGGTCCAGTTTTCCCAGCACCACTTATTGAAGAGGCTGTCTTTTCTCTATTGTATATTCTTGCCTCCTTTATCAAAAATAAGGTGACCATATGTGTGTTGGTTTATCTCTGGGCTTTATCCTGTTCCATTGATCTATATTTCTATTTTTATGCCAGTACCATACTGTCTTGATTACTGTAGCTTTGTATTATAGTCTGAAGTCACGGAGCCTGTTTTCTCCAGCTCCGTTTTTCTTTCTCAAGATTGTTTTGGCTATTCGGAGTCTTTTGTGTTTCTATACTAATTGGGAAATTTTTTGTTCTACTTCTGTTACAAATGCCATTGGTAGTTTAATAGGGATTGCATGGAATGTGTAGGTTGCTTTGGGTAGTATAGTCACTTTCATAAGGTTGATTCTTCCAATCCAAGAACATGATATATCTCTGAATTTGTTTGTATCATCTTTAATTTCTTTCCTCAGTGTCTTATAGTTTTCTGCATACAGGTGTTTTTTCTCCTTAGGTAGGTTTATTCCTAGGTATTTTATTCTCTTTCTTGCAATGGTAAATGGGAGTGTATCCTTAATTTCTCTTTCAGATTTTTCATCATTAGTGTATGGGAAAGCAAGAGATGTCTGGGCATTAATTTTGTATCCCACAACTTTACCAAATTCACTGATTAGCTCTAGTTCTCTGTTGGCATCCTTAGGATGCTCTATGTATAGTATCATATCATCTTCCAACAGTGACAATTTTACTTCTTCTATTCTGATTTGGATTCCTTTTATTTCTTTTTCTTCTCTGATTGCTATGGCTAAAACTTCCAAAATTATGTTGAATAATATTGGGGATAGTGGGCAACCTTGTCTTGTTCCTGATCTTAGTGGAAATGGTTTCAGTTTTTCACCATTGAGAACGATGTTGGCTGTGAGTTTGTCATATATCGCCTTTTTTATGTTAAGGTAAGTTCCCTCTGTGCCTACTGTCTGTAGGGTTTTTATAATAAATCGGTGTTGAATTTTGTCGAAAGCGTTTTCTGCATCTATTGAGATGATCATATGGTTTTTATTCTTCAGTTTGTTAATACGGTGTCTCACATTGATTGATTTGTGTATATTGAAGAATCCTTGCATTCCTGGGATAAATATCACTTGATCATGGTGTATGATCCTTTTCACATGCTATTGGATTCTGTTTTTGTGAGTATTTTGTTGAGGATTTTTGCGTTTATATTCATCAGTGATATTGGCCTGTAGCTTTCTTTCTTTGTGACATCTTTGTCTCGTTTTGGTATCAGGGTGATGGTGGCCTCGTAGAATGAGTTTGGGAGTGTTCCTCCCTCTGCTATATTTTGGAAGAGTTTGAGAAGGATAAGTGTTAGCTCTTCTCTAAATGTTTGATAGAATTCTCCTGTGAAGCCATCTGGTCCTGGGCTTTTGTTTGTTGGAAGATTTTTAATCACAGTTTCGATTTCATTACCTGTGATTGGTCTGTTTATATTTTGTATTTCTTCCTGGTTCAGTCTCAGAAGGTTGTGCATTTCTAAGAATGTGTCTTTTTCTTCCAGGTTGTCCATTTTATTGGCATATAGTTGCTTGTAGTAATCTCTCATGATCCTTTGTATTTCTGCAGTGTCAGTTGTTACTTCTCCTTTTTCTTTTCTAATTCTATTGGTTTGAGTCTTCTTCCCTTTTTTCTTGATGAGTCTGGCTAATAGTTTATCAATTTTGTTTATCTTCTCCAAGAACCAGCTTTTAGTTTTACTGATCTTTGTTACTGTTTCCTTCATTCCTTTTTCATTTATTTCTCATCTGATCTTTATGATTTCTTTCCTTCTGCTAACTTTGGGAGTTTTTTTGTTCTTCTTTCTCTAATCACTTTAGGTATAAGCTTAGGTTGTTTATTTGAGTTGTTTCTTGTTTCTTAAGGTAGGATTGTATTGCTATAAACTTCCCTCTTAGAACTGCGTTTGCTGCATCCCATAGGTTTTGGTTTGTCGTGCTTTCATTGTCATTTGTTTCTAGGTATTTTTTGATTTCCTGTTTGATATTTTCAGTGATCTCTTTGTTATTAAGTAGTGTATTGTTTAGCCTCCACGTGTTTGTATTTTTTACAGATTTTTTTTTCCTGTAATTGATATCCAGTCTCATAGCTTTGTGGTCGGAAAAGATACTTGATACAATTTCAATTTTCTTAAATTTACCAAGGCTTGCTTTGTGACCCAAGATATGATCTATCCTGGTGAATGTTCCATGAGCACTTGAGAAGAAAGTATATTCTGTTGTTTTTTTATAGAATGTCCTATACATATCAATTAAGTCTATCTTGTTTAATGTATCATTTAAAGCTTGTGTTTCCTTATTTATTTTCATTTTGGATGATCTGTCCATTGGTGAAAGTGGGGTGTTAAAGTCCCCTAGTATGAATGTGTTACTGTCGATTTCCCCTTTTATGGCTGTTAGCATTTGCCTTATGTATTGAGGTGCTCCTATGTTGGGTGCATAAATATTTACAATTGTTATATCTTCTTCTTGGATCGATCCCTTGATCATTATGTCATGTCCTTCTTTGTCCTTTGTAATAGTCTTTGTTTTAAAGTCTACTCTGTCTGATATGCGAATTGCTATGCCTGATTTCTTTTGATTTCCATTTGCATGGAATATCTTTTTCCATCCCCTCACTTTCAATCTTTATGTGTCCATAGGTCTGAAGTGGATGTCTTCTAGGCAGCATATATATGGGTTTTGTTTTTGTATTCATTCATCCAGTCTATATCTTTCAGTGTTAGCATTTAATCCATTTACATTTAAGGTAATTATCGATATGTATGTTCTTGTTACCATTTTCTTAGTTGTTTTGGCTTTGTTATTGTAGGTCTTTTCCTTCTCTTGTATTTCCTACCTAGAGAAGTTCCTTTAGCATTTGTTGTAAAACTGGTTTGGTGGTACTGAATTCTCTTAGCTTTTCTTGTCTGTAAAGGTTTTAATTTCTCCGTTGAGTCTGAATGAGATCCTTGCTGGGTAGAGTAATCTTGGTTTTAGTTTTTTCCCTTTCATCACTTTAAATATGTCCTGCCATTCTCTTATGGCTTGCAGAGTTTCTGCTGAAAGTTCAGCTGTTAATCTTTTGGGGATTCCCTTGTATGTTATTTGTTGTTTTCCCCTTGCTGCTTTTAATATTTTTTCTTTGTATTTAACTTTTGATAGTTTGAATAATTTGTGTCTTGGCATGTTTCTCCTTGGATTTATCCTGTATGAGACTCTCTGTGCTTTCTGGACTTGATTAACTATTTCCTTTCCCATATTAAGGAAGTTTTCAACTATTATCCTTCAAATATTTTCTTAGTCCCTTTCTTTTTCTCTTCTTCTTCTGGGACCCCTATAATTCAAATGTTGGTTCATTTAATGTTGTCCCAGTGGTCTCTAAGACTGTCTTCAATTCTTTCCATTCTTTTTTCTTTATTCTGCTCTGCGGTAGTTATTTCCACTATTTTATTTTCCAGGCCACTTATCCGTTCTTCTGCCTCAATTATTCTGCTATTGATTCCTTTTGGAGGATCTTAAATTTCATTTATTGTGTTGTTCATCATTGTTTGTTTGCTCTTTAGTTCTTCTAGGTCCTTGTTAAATGTTTCTTGTATTTTCTTCATTCTGTAGCCTAGATTTTGGATCATCTTTACTACCATTATTCTGAATTCTTTTTCAGGTAGACTGTCTATTTCCTCTTCATTTGTTTGGTCTGGTGGGTTTTTACCTTGCTCCTTCATCTGCTGTATGTTTCTTTGTCTTCTCATTTTGCTAAGTTACTGTGTTTGGGGTCTCTTTTACACAGGCTGTACATTCATAGTTCCCATTATTTTTGGTGTCTGCCACCAGTGGCTAAGGTTGTTTCAGTGTGTTATGTTGGCTTCCCGGTGGTGGGTACTTGTTCCTGTGTTCTGGTGGATGAGGCTGGATCTTGTCTTTCTGGTGGGCAGGACCGCATCCAGTGGAGTGTTTGGGGGGGGGTGACTTTATTATGATTTTAGGCAGCCTCTTTGCTAATGGGTTGGGTTGTCTTCCTGTCTTCCTAGTTGTTTGGCATAAGGTGTCCAGCACTGTAGCTTGCTGGTCATTGAGTGGAGCTGGGTCTTAGCATTGAGTTGAACATCTGTGGGAGAATTTTTTGCCTTTTGATAGTATGTGGAGCTGGGAGGTGTCTGGTGGACCAACGTCCTGAACTTGGCTTTCCCACCTTAGAGGCACAGGCCCAACACCTGGCCGGAGCACCAAAACCCTGTCAGTCACATGGGTCAGAAGAAAATGGAGAAAGAAAGAAAAAAGAAAGAAAAAAATTAAAAAGTTATTAAAATAAAAAATAATTATTAAAAATAAAAAGTAATAAGGAAAAAAAGAAAGAAGAGAGCAACCAAACCAAAAAACAAGTCCACCAATGATAACAAGTGCTAAAAAGTATGCTTAAAAAAAAAAAAACAGACAGACAGAACTCTAGGACAAATGGTAAAAGCAAAGCTATACAGACAAAATCACAGAAAGAAGCATACACATACACACTCACAAAAAGAGAAAAAGGAAAAGTATATATCTATCTATATCTATCTATATCTATCTATCTATCTATCTATCTATCATCTATCTATCTATATAAAGAGGAAGAGAGCAACCAAATCAATAAACAAATCTACCAATGATAATAAACTCTAAATAGTAAACAAAGATAAACATAAAACCAGAAACAAATTAGATGCAGAAAGCAAACCCCAAATCTACAGTTGTTCCCAAATTCCACTGCCTCAATTTTGGGATGATTTGTCTATTCAGGTATTCCACAGATTCAGGATTCATCAAGTTGTTAGCTTTAATCCGCTTCTCATGAGGGTGCTGGGAGAAATTTCCCTTTGTTTGTTAGCACAGCTCCTGGGGTTCTGCTTTGGATTTGGCCCCGCCTCTACTTGTAGGTCGACTGAGAGCATCTACTCCCCGCCCAGACAGGACGGGGTTTAAGTAGCTGCTGCTTAGGGGACTCTGGCTCACTCAGGCTGGGGGGAGGGAGGGGTATGGAATGTGGGGCAAACGTTCAGCAACAGAAGCTGGCATGACATTGAAACAGCCTGAGGCACACCATGTGTTCTCTTGGGGAAGTTGTCCCTGGATCATGGGACCCTGGCAGTGGCAAGCTGCACAGTTTCCTGGGAGGGGAGGTGTGGCTAGTGACCTGTGCTTGCACACAGGCTTCTTGGTGGCTGCAGCAGCAGCCTTAGTGTTTCATGCCCATCTCTGGTGTCCGTGCTTATAGCTGCGGCTCGTGCCCATCTCTGGAGCTCATTTAGGCAGTGCTCTGAATCCCCTCTCCTCGCGCACCCCGAAACAATGGTCTCTTGCCTCTTAGGCAGGTCCAGACTTATTTTCCTGGAATCCCTCCTGGCTAGCTATGGCGCACTAGCCCCCTTCAGGCTGTGTTCATGCAGCCAACCGCAGTCCTCTCCCTGGGATCTGACCTCCGAAGCTGGAGCCTTAGCTCCCAGCCTCCACCCCTCCCGGCGGGTGAGCAGACAAGCCTCTTGGAATGGTGAGTGCTGGTCGGCACTGATCCTCTGTGTGGGAATCCTCTGCTTTGCCCTCTGCAGCCCTGTTAGTGCGCTCTCCTCCATGGCTCTGCAGCTTCCCCCACCCTGCCACCCCACTCCTCCCACCCATTTCCGCCATTGAAGGTGCTTCCTAGTGTTTGGAAACTTTTCCTCCTTCCCAGATCCCTCCCAGAGATGCAGGTCCCGTCCCTATTGTTTTATCTCTGTTTTTTCTTTTTTCTTTTGCCCTACCCAAGTACATGGTGATTTTCTTTCCTTTTGGGAAGTCTGAGGTCTTCTGCCAGCATTCAATAGGTTGTATTTTTGATGTATTTGTGGGGAGGAAGGTGATCTCCACGTCTTACTCCTCCGCCATCTTGAAGGTCATAAACGCCATTGTTAAATGCACTTTTTGCAGAGCTTTCCTCCCACAAATATGACTATGTATAATTAAAACATAATACTGTAACTATATTGAACATAAAATGTTTTAGCATATGTATTATAATTTAAATTTTTTCTAAAGTTTTCCATGTGTTAGGCATCTCTGGTTTAATTTTTCTGGTGTCTCCTCTATAGAGAATTTCCCTCCGAAGTATCCCAAACATAGTTTCTATGAGGCTTTCATTTTTCATCTCGCCATACCCCTCTCCCATGCTTCAGCTCCTTTCTCACCTCTAGTCAAGTAGTCTGCAGGGTTGCTGAAGAACTGAACTTTGTGTTAGATAGTATTGCAGAATTCCAATTAAAGACAAAATTTTATCTCCCACTCCAGAAAGCCTTTCCACAGTGGTAGTAGAGAAAGAGAACACCTTTATTGTTGAAGAAGCATTAAGCCAGAGTATGATGCCCATAACAGGCAATTAGCTCAGAGGTTGCTAAGACAGAAAGAAAGTTCATGCCCTTATATATCCAAGCAGATACAACCCATTACATGTATGTTTTCAAGATAAACAGTAACTAGTTCTCAAGTCAGAGGACTTGACAGAACCATTTTTTACACAATATGCCCCTAACTTTACCTGATAATTGGGCTGACCACCTGTGGGGTGAGTATTTGTGTTAATTAATTGGTTTTATCTCTTCTCCTGTCTATGTGACAGGAGGAAGTTTTGCAATTTAGGTCAAGGCTCCCACTGAAGTTAGCCTCCTACCCTCCCATAGAAACTGGGAGAAATTTTCTTGAAGTTTGCATTTCAGAGAGATGTTCCTAGGTTCTTGAGGAAGACATTCCTGGGTCATAAAACTGACAAAAGGTCAATCTAGTCTTCAAAGAGAAGTCTAATCTTCTCCTTTCAAAAGGAAAAAGCACTTACAAGTTTTCTTGAGTAAGTGCTCAAAGAAAAATTCAGGGAGGGAAATGTATTCCCTTATTTTCAACAGGGAGAATTAAGTCTCTTATTTTTAATTTATATTTTTGCTTTCAGTAGAAGCACAGGAGTATCATGTGTTTGAGTTTTCCTACGAACATTTTTATATGATGATTTGCCATCATTTCCTTTAAAAAGTTTCTAGTGAATTGTCATGCTGTGCTTTTTTTTCTTTCCTCTTACTAGCCTTTTTGCAAGGCAAAGGTGAAAAAATATATTTAATAAATTAAAAGTAAATTGATAAAAAATATAATTTCTGATTCAAAATTTACCCTTTCCATTACATTTTATTTCAATTTTAATGCTTAAAGTTGATGTTTGATTTTAGGCATGGTAAGAAAGTAAGCTAATTTAAAAATTCAAATTGAAATCTCTGTATTATGTAGTGTTTAATCAGAGTCACATTAATCACAGTTCATATTAAACCCCTAGATGCTGTAGAGTACCTTTCTGAATAATGACTGCCCTCTAGGATTATCAGTTATTAAAACAGAAGTCTTTTTAGAGGAATGGTCTATAGCATTTCTAGGTTCATTGGATTTCATAGCATTCATTTAGTAAGCAAGATAGAGGATTAACATTTTTGGATACTTTTTCAAAATATTCTTATTGAATACACATGTATCTTGAAATTATCTTTGACCCAAGATTGTGTGACTTGGGAACTATCTTCTATTTAGAGTATGTTTTCTTCTTATTAGAGTTACTGATGCTTGCAATCTTCATATACAGAAGAGAGATCTGAACCAAGACCTGTAGAAAACTTATAATACACTATCCTTACATAGAGATTAAGAGAAATATACATAAAATATATCATATACATTAATATAAACTCATGTCACAAGACTGAAATAGATAATCCAGATATGAAGCTCATTAGCAAAAGCATTTGATTAGATATTCTTCTTAGTTAAACATAAATACTCAAAATGAAATAGCAACATATGTGTTAGAATTATACACAATGCCATATTTTAAACAGTCTATGTTTTGCTTTACTTTAGATTATTTGGAAAATAAAATAGTTAATTTAACAATAGAAATATGTTTTTGTTAATTTAGCCCAAATTTTTTTCAATTTGTGCATTTTTTCTCTATGTCAATTGACTAATCTACTTTCTCACTGGCAATCACTAATGAACACATAATTCTATTAATAATTATATTCAAAACACACAGGCATCCACTTTTTCAAAATAATAAATTGATTACTCTTGAGCCTCTCTTTTTAATTGCATTTTTTCCTGTTTCACCAGAGGACCTTTCCTCTTAATCTTTCATTTCATGTAATTTTGCTCAGAAAGATTTTAATTACTAAGGATTTATTTATTTATTTATTATTTAGTTAATTAGTTATTTATATTCTCAAGTCCATAGTTTAAACTTGTTTCTGAATAGTAATTTTCTTTGATCACAGAAAAGCCTACATTGCAGAAGATTTTCTCTCTCAGTTTCTCACCTTGAACCCTGTTTACTAATTTCAAGCCAGCCTTGATGGAAGTATGTGCACGTGGCAAGAACCAGATAGGGCATTCCTGTACTCTTTGCAAAAGCATTCAAGTAATTTTTTTTTATTTTTATAGTGACATCACTTGTCTCCAAGATACGTGATGTGGATCCCTTGTTATGAAACAAAGAAAAGTGCTCAGATTAAAAAGATAAGCAAATGGGTTGAACTTCATACATTTCCCCCACACTCATTTTCGCTTTCACTAACATGAGACAACCATGTGAAACTAGACGAGCTTCTGCAGAAAACACAGAAAAACCAATCGAGATAGAAAAGATGTTAATACTAGTATTCCCACTGAGCGTGACGGCAACCAGTAATTCGAAGGTAGTGGTATTAGGAAAAAGCAGAACTTCTGTAGTATGTTAATCTGACTTTAATATATAGTATTATTGAGTTAAAGAGAGTGTGTGTAGAGCATATTTTTTTTTATTAACTCTCAAGAACACATTTGACAGTTTGAAAATCAACTTTGAAGAGAATAAACTATGTTAAAGGAACATATCCAAATTTTTACTTAATTGTCATATGATCCAAAAACAAAACAAAACAAAATAATAATAAAAATAAGACTATCTGTACCCCTTTTCAGGATAATGAGCCCCTTTCCTAGTACATCAAGTTTATTTTTTATTTATCTTAAGTTTATCTTTAACTCCTTCAAACTACAGTGCTCTTGGATGCAGTATTCCTTGATTTGCTCAACATATATGTTACCATTTTGTCCATATCTCTTGGACAATAATAGAATTATCACACATCCTTCAGTTTTCAGTTTCACAATTAAGGTACCAAAATTTGGGAGGCTCCCAAATAAATGAAAGATTTTAGATTTCTCAAATCAGTTTATGTATGTTTTCTCAGCACTATAATAATTTCATCACATAGTAGAATTCACAGGGGCCTGTTTTGTTTAGACTGCAGAAGTACCAAGAAAAATATTTCATGGGTTTCATATAGGGCTGTATCAGTCTTCTTTTGCTGCATAGCAAAGCACCCCACAATTTAATGCTTTTAAACAGCAACACCCTATTATTGTTCACAAGTCTATCAGTCAGTTAGGCAGTTCCTTGGATCTGAACCAGCCTCTGCTAATTTCCACTGCACTCATTCATGATATTTATAGCCGGTTGGTGGAATGTGATATAATATTGTCTCCCTCAGATGTTAGGGATTAGCTGGCAATCAGCAGGAGTGATAGGGATGACTGGGCCGTTTGTCTTCATCCAGTAGGTTCTCTAGAGTTCACTCACACGGTGGCAACAGGATTCTGAGAGAGAGTATAGAACAATGCCTAAACTCAGAATGGGTACATCATCAGTTCTGTTACATTCCATTGTCCACAGCAGTCACAAGCCTTGTCCTCATGCAAGGTATGGAATGTTATAAACTCCCACTTAATGAGAAGACCTACAAAGTCCAACTGCAGAGGGTAATTAAAAGAGGAAATGATTGAAGCCATTTTTGAAATAATCTATGACAAAAACTGAGACATCTTTCAATAATTCTTGTCATTTTACAAATCAGTAGACAGCAGTAGAAAATTCAACTTTAATAGAAAAATTTTGAGCATAGCATTAAATTTGAATCAATGCCAAATTATAGTACTAAACCAAAACTAGATTGAGTTTTGCAGCCTTAGAGGTTTTAGAACAGATAAATTCCAATTTTGTTTCCTTTTATAAATAGAAATTCAGAATAATGTTGATAAATATTTTTTTCATATATGCATTAAAATGTAGTCTTTATTACTTAACCACAGTTCACTTATGATCTTCAGATATTGTATAAGTGCTTTCTGAAAAAGGAACTTAAGTGTTATGTGGTCAGGTGGAGAACAAAGTGTTTTTATTGTAAAAGGAAGCCATAACAATGACTTTCCTGATTACTATGTAATCAAATAATATTAGAAAAATACACTTAGTTTAATGTGCCATTTATGTTGATACTGCTCTGATAGTATACTAAGTAATGATAAATATAATAAATCACAAATAGCTTTTAAAAAATTTATATAAAGTTAGGTTGATTTAATATCTATTTTTACAGTGTGGAGTTTTCCTAAGGTTTTGCCCCTGAACAAGAACTTTTCAAGATATTTTTTAATCATCATTATTCCTAACTCTCTGCAGTACTAACAATTTTTATAAGTATATTGGTTCATTAGAACCATGAATCATAATGCAACTAATTATAGCACAACTATTTTGAATTTCATGGCTGGAAAAATATGCAAGACTTGCTTATGGAGTTATTTAGATATCTAGCAAGTAAGTGGTTTGAAAATTTTATTCACATTTTGAATAACAACTTGGACAATGGAAAATAAGTAAAAAGGGACCTAATTTTTTAAAAATTGTATCCAACATATAGGTAGTTCATGAATAGAATAGAAACATAATAGAATTGTTTTGAGTTTTCTGCATTGATAGTATACCCTCTTTACCTCCTGCAATCTCTTGCCATAGTTAATAAACTATGATACAGATCTTAGAGAAAGAGGAAAGCTTGAATTAGGACAGAGGTAACAATTTCATGCTACAGTCCTGCTTTTTCTACATATGAGTCTTTTTAAGGGTCATCAGGCTTATCACTAAATGATAATAATAAGGCATATTATTATTAATATGACTGCTGCATTTTACTTTACAGATCCCTGGAAAATAATATGCCTGGGCAGACTGAGGTGAGGTTAAAGAACATGGGGTATGGCAAAGGGACAGCTAATATGTAGTAGAAGATAATGGCAATAGCTTGCAAGATACAATATTTAAACATTGGACTGTTATCTATTAGTGATCTTAGTAAAAGAAATAAAATATTAGCAGGTGCTAGCACTTATGAAATTCCCTTGTATAAAAGATTTTCCAAATTTTATTCTGAAAGCATCTTCTAATTAAAACTAACAAATGAACAAACAAAAATCAACTCTCCACATTTTAAAATAGTTTTATTGGTGTAAACCATTGCAGTTGCTTTTAGCTGCTGAGCTCCATTCTCATATGCAGGACAACATGTTACCCTTCGTTTTTATATGTATGGAATGACTCATGGATGATTCTTATTTATACTGACCTTTAATAGCTGTTCCTGATTGTCATGCAGTAATGTAATGAGGATATATTGTAGAATTGCATGAGGATCTATTGTACATAGTGTTGGATTTAGTTTTCATAGATAAACCTAGGACTAAATATTCTATACATGGGTATTCAGGGTTCATAATTATTTGTTGCTAAAGCATATTTACTGCTCATTCCTCAATTTACTTGAAAATGGAGGACTATTTCACAAAATTCCAGGTAACAATTAATATAATACAAATTAATAGCATTCCAATTTGAAAAGATGTTTGAAAATAGAGACATACATTATCTATAAATAGCATTAATTAGATATTAGAACGTTAAGTTGACATTAAAGTGAAGTAGGTTTATCTCTGTGTGTTTTGACTTAAAAATTTCTCTAAGATGCATTATTATGCACAGAAAAGTTAGTATAATCATCATCTCTTCAAACAAATATTTGTAAAACAGATACAGTGTGCCGGGTTACTATTCTAGGCACTGTGAATATAATGAATAAAATAGAAAAAGTATCTTGCTCTCATGGAGTTTATAGTTTAGTTCACTTGGGAAAATTAAGATTATTAGCAAATACTATCTGATACATATATGGGTATATTTTAAAATTAATTTATTATCTGCAATGCATGAGCATTTAAAAATTTGAATGTTACCTAGAGGCTACCTAAAAAACTTGTATTTTGCCCTGATTTGTAAATACTTTCAAATGAAAATACTTTAAAATTCATGAGCTGTCTCTTATAGTTTTTCTGTCAATATATCTAAATAATATATTTATACATTTCTTTGACTCTTTATGGAAAAATTTGTTACAGAAGCTGGCTATATTTTTAATTTTCACCTTGACCTCCCATTCATTCTTTAATCCACTCCAGTCAGCTTTTCACATCTACCAGTATACCAAAAGGGCATTTGCCCACTCAGCAATGATCTTCACTTTGCTACACCAAATGTGTAATTCACAGTCTTTTATTACTTCATTTATCAGCAGAATATGGCACAGTTAGTTGCTCACTTCCTCCTCCTTCAGATACTTTAGGATTTCTTTCTTGGTTCACCTCCTACATCATTGGCTTTTGTTTTTCCATCTTCTTTATTGGTCCTTTCTAATCCCCCTAACTACTTTGTGGTACTCCAGGGTTTAACCCTCGAACCACTTTTCTATTTATATGCACTCTTATTTACTTACATGGCTTTAGATATTATCTATATTTTTATGATTTTAAAATTTATATATCTAGCCCTGATATTCCCCTCATGTACAGACTTGTATATAAAACTGTCTAGTCGACTTTTCAGTTGGATATCCAAAAGCATCTAAGAATTAGCATGTCCAAAAGTGAAATTCTAATATTTATGTCTAATTTGCTCTTCTAGTAACCATCTCCATCTCAGTAAATGTAACTCCAATACTCTAATAGCCTGACTCCCCAAAATGTGGAATTATACTTGACTGATCTCTTTCTCTCACATTATCTTTTAGATAATTAGCTCTATATTCAAAATGTATTCCAAATCAGACCTAGTTTTACCATCACTTCAACCCTGGCCTAAGGTACCATCATCTTATACCTGGATTTTTGTAATAGTTTCCTAACCTACTTCACTCCTTCTGCCCTTGCCCTCCTATAGTATATTCTTCATATATCAGTCAATCAATCTGCTTTAAATCTCATATTATCACCCTTCTGTCCAAAAACTCTTTAGTAGCTCTCCATCTCATTCAGAGAGAGTAAAATGTCTTACAAAGCTGTATCAGCCCTGGTAGCAAAAGATGGCTCGTTCAATCTGATTAATTCACTATTTCGAGAGGTGTGGTTAGAGTTTATGGAACTAACAATAGATTAGTGCATTATTCTAGGTATTATAGGTGTGATTTTCTAGGAAGCAGATTCTGAGGCTGAGTTTCGCATGCATGATGTTTATTAAGAAGTGTCCTCAGGACCAGGATGAACACTTGTGAAAATAAAAAGAAAGAAACCAGTATTGAGTAGAAGTAAAAGTCTAGCTGTAAAGCAGGCTCAGGGACAACCCCAACTGAGGCCATAAGCAGCTCAGGAACCATGATGGCCCTTCAGAGTAGTCCTGAGTTATAGTGCACTAGCACTGGGGCAACGTGTTCTTTGTTAAAGGGGGATCTGGGTAAAGTATTGCAGTGTCCACAAAAATGTAGTTACTTTACCAACACTAGGCCTGCCCGAGCAAACTGAAAGAGTTACTGGTGCCCAGAATGGGTAGCTGCTTAGAAAGGTCTACTTTATAGGAGCTGAGTCTTTGGTAAAGAGATGCAGTCATCCTAAATGAAACTGTTGAGACTGAGCCAGGAAAAGAAATATACTTGCCTCCCTTTCCTTCCATCCTCTGACCTCCAAAAGTTTCCCCATCCCCCATTTTTCAAACCAGATACCAAGGAATTGAGTATATATTGGTTTGACTCCTAGGTTTTAAGGCAGGGTAGACAAGGGTTGTGAGTGAATTTGGAAGGTCAGTATGCAACAAAATAATCTTACTTAGTTTTACTCTAGTATGCACTCTGATCTTATCTCCTACTACTTTTGTGAGCCTTAATGAAAGTTAATAAGCCAGCTTTTCATAAAAGGATTCTGCCCCATTTATCAGTGGCAGAAACCCCTCTAGTCTCCTATCTAGGGCATGCAATTCTTGCTGCTGGTTTTCTGGGAGCAGGGAGAGAATATGGCTGGTAATTTTACAATTCAGTTTCCAGATTTCTACTTACACCCTTGTTTTCAGCACCAGCCTCACACTCTCTCTAGTTTCCTCTTATATTCTTATATCATTCCAATACAATTACCGATGCGCTACAACTATGGTTTCCTGCCTGAATTAGAGTGAGTAGAGTTCATTGTCTCCATAAGATGGTAAATTACGGTTCTACAGGATAGAAAGCCCAGAGATAAACCCACGCACATATGGTCAACTTATCTTTGATAAAGGAGGCAGGAATGTACAGTGGAGAAAGGACAGCCTCTTCAATAAGTGGTGCTGGGAAAACTGGACAGCTACATGTAAAAGTATGAGATTAGATCATTCCCTAACACCATACACAAAAATAAGCTCAAAATGGATTAAAGACCTAAATGTAAGGCCAGAAACTATCAAACTCTTAGAGGAAAACATAGGCAGAACATTCTATGACATAAATCACAGCAAGATCCTTTTGGACCCACCTCCTAGAGAAATGGAAATAAAAACAAAGATAAACAAATGGGACCTAATGAAACTTCAAAGCTTTTGCACAGCAAAGGAAACCATAAACAAGACCAAAAGACAACCCTCAGAATGGGAGAAAATATTTGCAAATGAAGCAACTGACAAAGGATTAATCTCCAAAATTTATAAGCAGCTCATGCAGCTCAATAACAAAAAAACAAACAACCCAATCCAAAAATGGGCAGAAGACTTAAATAGGCATTTCTCCAAAGAAGATATACAGACTGCCAACAAACACATGAAAGAATGCTCAACATCATTAATCATTAGAGAAATGCAAATCAAAACTACAATGGGATATCATCTCACACCAGTCAGAATGGTCATCCTCAAGAAATCTAGAAACAATAAATGCTGGAGAGGGTGTGGAGAAAAGGGAACACTCTTGCACTGCTGGTGGGAATGTGAATTGGTACAGCCACTATGGAGAACAGTATGGAGGTTCCTTAAAAAACTAAAAATAGAACTACCATATGACCCAGCAATCCCACTACTGGGCATATACCCTGAGAAAACCATAATTCAAAAAGAGACATGTACCAAAATGTTCATTGCAGGTCTATTCACAATAGCCCGGAGATGGAAACAACCTAAGTGTCCCATCATTGGATGAATGGATAAAGAAGATGTGACACATATATACAATGGAATATTACTCAGCCATAAAAAGAAACGAAAGTGAGCTATTTGTAATGAGGTGGATAGACCTAGAGTCTGTCATACAGAGTGAAGTAAGTTAGAAAGAGAAAGCCAAATACCGTATGCTAACACATATATATGGAATTTAAGAAAAAAAAATGTCATGAAGAACCTAGGGGTAAAACAGGAATAAAGACACAGACCTACTTGAGAATGGACTTGGGGATATGGGGAGGGGGTGGGGCTGTGACAGAGTGAAAGAGAGGCATGGACATATATACACTACCAAATGTAACGTAGATAGATAGTGGCAAGCAACCGCATAGCACAGGGAGATCAGCTCCGTGCTTTGTGACCGCCTGGAGGGGTGGGATAGGGAGGGTGGGAGGGAGGGAGATGCAAGAGGGAAGGTATGTGGGAACAGATGTATATATATGACTGATTCACTTTGTTATAAAGCAGAAACTAATAATAAGAAAAAAAAGATGGTAAATTACGGTTCTAGATGGCCCAAATAGAGTCCCCATTGATCTATCAGATTTTAACCCCTTATCTCCTTGTGCCAACAGGCTCAGAACCTCTCAGGCGTAGCTTCTACTTGGACTCCCTCTCTGTTGTCACAGTAGCTTTTTTTTTCTCTTTCTTTCTTTCTTTCTTTTCTATTTTGCTTGTTTTAATAAAACAACTCTCCAACAATCACTTTTCATCCTCCAAAATTATTGAAATTTCTTTTTCTTTCTTTTTCTTTTTCAAAATTCTTGAAATAGTTTTTTTACTATTACCTCTTAACTCTCATCTGGTATCACAACAGAATCAACTAGGGAGCTTGTTAAAATGCATATCTTGGACAACATCAGTGACAAGTATACCACAGTGGGCAGAGGATGGGAACACAAAGTTATATTTAAAAAGCTTTTCTGGTAATTTTTGTGCACAAAAATAGTTGAAAAACATTGCCAAAGGGGTCATGAGTAAACAACTCCCCCTGCCTTATCTCCCATTTACTGTAGGTGCAGGAATTCAGATTTGTACATGATAACATGGGCATTTCTACTGCGATCCAGGTAGGATTTCACTACCAGGTTGTCATGAATTTGGAACTGGTTTATGTTTTAACTTTGGTGCCTCTTGTAAATTTTTTCTCCCTTTTGACTATTTCCAACCTTACTGGAGACAACAAAAACAGTAATACTGTATTTGTGTTTTTATTAATATCCAAGGGAGGGATAAAGTTGGCTATGCTAACCTCACAATATCTTGATAGTTTTTGTTGCTGTTGTTTTCAGTAGAACACTTTTTTTTTGTTAACTTCCTTTTTTTTTTTATTAAATCAGTTATACATATACATATGTTCCCATATCCCCTCCCTTTTGCGTCTCCCTCCCACCCTCCCTATCCCACCCCTCCAGGCGGTCACAAAGCACCGAGCTGATCTCCCTGTGCTATGCGGCTGCTTCCCACTAGCTATCTACCTTACGTTTGGTAGTGTATATATGTCCATGCTGCTCTTTCACTTTGTCACAGCTTACCCTTCCCCCTCCCCATATCCTCAAGTCCATTCTTTAGTAGGTCTGTGTCTTTATTCCTGTCTTACCCCTACGTTCTTCATGACATTTTTTTTTCTTAAATTCCATATATATGTGTCAGCATACAGTATTTGTCTTTCTCTTTCTGACTTACTTCACTCTGTATGACAGACTCTAGGTCCATCCACCTCATTACAAATAGCTCACTCTCGTTTCTTTTTATGGCTGAGTAATATTCCATTGTATATATGTGCCACATCTTCTTTATCCATTCATCCGATGATGGACACTTAGGTTGTTTCCATCTCTGGGCTATTGTGAATAGACCTGCAATGAACATTTTGGTACATGTCTCTTTTTGAATTATGGTTTTCTCAGGGTATATGCCCAGTAGTGGAATTGCTGGGTCATATGGTAGTTCTATTTGTAGTTTTTTAAGGAACCTCCATACCGTTCTCCATAGTGGCTGTACCAATTCACATTCCCACCAGCAGTGCAAGAGTGGAGAACACTCTTTTTAAAAGAGAAAGCATACAATAGATTTTACATTGTCTCAAATATTATGGATTCAGCAAGATCTTTTAAAACAATACTCATATTGAACATATATGTCTGCTGAATTGGTGCTATGTTTTTCTTTGTAGGTATACAGCTTTTTCTTTTGTTGTTATTTTTTAAATTTATATTTCAAGTTTTTCTTACATATCATAGAATTTCCCATAATTAAGCCTCACGTTTTAAAATCATATTGTTAAAAATCAGTTTTGTAGTTTATTAAAAACTAGAAAAATTATACCGAAGAATGGGATATTTTTACCATGTAAAATTGTATCTGTAAGCTAAAGATGTAAATGTTTTCTGAGTCATATGCAGGGTGTTTTGTGCTAGTCTCAACCTATCAATAACCAATGTTGTTGGACTGGCACTTGTGGTTTGTATTATGATTGAAGACATCCTTCAGCAATAACCATCAGAAACTTTGAAAAAATAAAGATTTATTCTTACAGGACCTAGAAATTACACAGTACACCTGGGGCCACACAACAAGATAGCAGGTAGAGAGCTTGAGTGCTCAAGCCTGGGGTTCTGCTTTTATTGGGGTTGAGGGTGGGAGCCTAGGATTTCCTGGGCTCACTCTTTATTGGTGAATTTAAAACATAAGAGAGAGAATTTAAACCTCAGGAAGAGAAAAAGCAAATGGCACAACTGGTCAATTATCAAAATCAACCCAGGTCTGTAAAACAAAGGAGCCTCAACTGGGGGAGGAAGCTGAGCTCTTTATCTAGTTATGTGGTTGGCCAGGTGTTTATTCACAATAGCTGGCTTTGAACTTCATGCCTCTTTGAAGTGGATGCCATGGCAATCAAAGCTTAAGTCAGGCACATGCATTACAATAAAGAAAAAAAAAAAACAACCTGTCAGGCTTCACATTGCGCAGTGTTATCTGTATTACTGCTACATTAGAGGGGAATGGATAAAGATCATTTCATTATGGGAAAAGCAGAACAGTTTAGTGGGATGATTTACTCATAAAGTATCAGACATATCAATTAAGCTAAAAGCAAAAGATTAATAAAGAGTGGTTGCATTTCATGTTTTATTCAAATTAAATGAAAATTTTCATAATTACATCAGTTTGCAGAATTCAGTCATTAAATGACCCCAAATCACAATCAAATTTAAAATATTCTATAGTGTGCACATTATGAGAGGCTCAAAAAAGAATCAAGTTGAACTCAGTTACAGATTATATAGATTATAACTTTGTTCTACATATTATAAGTTGAATTATTTCCTTTCTCTTCATTTGAAATAACTTGGAAGTGATGGAGTTGTTTGGAGTTTATTCCCATTTTCAGGCGTTCCTAGAACCTGGGTTAACCACTTGCATGTTTTTAATCTGACTTTCCCTATAACATTGACAGCTCTCAGAATAGGTTTTCTTCAAGCATTTTTCATCTGAAATACTGAGTCTTTGACACAGAGCCAAAGAAATTTCCTGGTGAAAAATAAGATTCTTGTTGCCCCAAAGATCATGATTGTTATCCCACCTTCTCTTTCTCATGGAAGATTCAGCAAAATCCTTGCTTCCTAAGGGTTTCACAAACTGCTTTTAAATCACCATGTCTCAAAATGCTGTCCTCTTTCAGTGTTCACACACCCTTTATTTAACCCATACCCTCAACACTCATCTATCACTATTCAGGACAGCAGCCCAACTTTCTAGAAAAACGTTAGCACAAGATTCAAATCTTTTCCCTTGTCTCTGCCTACCCTTTATTTACATTTGCAGAAGCATTTGTGCCTTCTCAAATACTTTTGACACACGTTCACGGCCCTCACCACTTCTGAATATTTTTTTCTATTTCATTTCATAAATCTTCAGAGTGAGGGAAAATGAAATATTTTCAGTTAGAACTATTCTACTTCTAGTTCATCTGTCTCTGTGTAAAACTGAAATGCCATTTCTTCTGCAGTAAGCACACTATATGCTTTTCTCACGAAATCCACTGATTACTATTTGTCTATAAGATTAAATGAAAAATTTCTGGCTGATATCAAGATTATCTACAAACTGGCCTCATATACTTTTCTAATTTGTGTCACAGTAATTTCACTGATAGTCCCTAGGTTGTAGTATCCCTTTCATATTCAATGTTTGCGTATTATTTGTGCTGAAACTTCTCTTTTGCCGGGAAAATTCAGGTCATACCCTTATTCTGGGTATATCCATGTCTTAACTATACTTCGAGAAAGTGTTTAAATATGAGCTCCTCTATGATATCCTAAGAGCAAAACAAGTACTATTTACATTAATATTAGTAGTAGAATCCTAATTTACAGTTGAGAAAAGGAGCCTGAAATAGTTTGCTGTTATAAGGTTATCAAGAATTTTTACAATTTCTGAAACATAATAAGTATTCTCCTCATATATGTAAATTCATATAAGGATAAATTAAACCTAAAGCTTATGAGGACTATAAATCAATTTTTTTTTTTCTCCATCGCAACACCTTTCCCACAGTTCGAGCCATTCAGCAATGTCGTTTGGACTCCTGGCCAAATTGATCTTCCCACCAAACAGTGCTCCACCCTGCAGCCAGAGTTGTGGTTGTAAGATTTAAATATGATTGAAGCATTCCATAACTTTAGTAATCACTTGAGTGATTCCACATTACTGCAGTATGGATTCCAGTTTGTTAATGTGGTTTACAAGGCTTTGAAGCTATTTTATCCTATTTAACGCCATTTCACTCCTCTCCTTCATACCCACCTGTTGACTTCTACAACTCCACATTCACCAGCCTTTTGTAGTTATCCTAACATCTTATGCTCCTGCACTGCTGGCCTTGGCCCATCCTATTCTCTTCACTTATAGCATCGTTTTCCCTGACTCTCACAACAATCTTTGTCTGCCTAACTCAAGGTTTTTAACTTTGTTTCAAATCCTAGGCTAGCTATCGCTTCATTTAGGAATCCATTTCGGATGCTGTAAGCCTTTCTAAAACTACAGTAACACCGTACTTCCACTGTCATAATTATCTCACTCTCTATTGTAGTTAATAGTTGCTCATCTGTATCCCCAAGTGTAGTATTTTTTCACTACCTCCAAGTAGCATATTGATTGGGCTTTATTGTTTCTTCACCTCTTTCAGTGTGGAGAGGGGGCCCTCGCACAATCAAGCGATGCTGTGACACCAGCTGCGTGTCCTATGATTCAACTCAATTTTGACACTCTCTACCTGGAAATACCACCAGATTCCACAGGTTAAGGGCTCAGTTTTATAAGACAGCTTCCACTTCAGATGCCAATCACAAAGCCACCTTGTTAACCTGTGCTTCTGAGCCACTGGCTATAGATTGGAGGATGCCACAACACCCTCCTTGGGTTTGGTTAATTTGCTAGAACTGCTCACAGAACTAAGGAAAACTGTTTATTCACTAGATTATTTGTTCACTACAAAGGATATTAAAGGATTTGAATCAATAGCCAGATGAAGAAATAAATAAGGTGAACAAACAACGGGGCTTCTATCCTCATGGAGTTTGGGGCCTGGCATGGTGGCATGTGGAAGTGTTCTGAACTCCTCCTTTTGACTTTTTAATGGAGGCTTCATTACATAGGCATGATTGATTAAATCATCACTCTAGGTGGCCATGTTCCCACAAAACCTGCTAGAGAAGTAGGTTAAAAAGAGAGAGAGAGGGCCTCCCTGGTGGCGCAGTGGTTGAGAGTCCACCTGCCGATGCAGGGGATACGGGTTCGTGCCCCGGTCTGGGAGGATCCCATATGCCGCGGAGCGGCTGGGCCCGTGAGCCATGGCCGCTGGGCCTGCACATCCGGAGCCTGTGCTCCGCAACGGGAGAGGCCACAACAGTGAGAGGCCCGCATACCGCAAAAAAAAAAAAAAAAAAAAAAAAAAAGAGAGAGAGAGAGGGTACTTTGGATCAATACTAGGAAAACTCAGAGTAGGCAAATTTCATCATGAACATCCTCAGCATTTATGTCAAAGCCCAGCTGAGAGGATCTCTATTCCAGGAATCTTCCTTTTCTCCTGGGCAGAGTTGTGAGTTTCTCCTTTTTGGTTCTTTTGTCATCCTGCTCAATCCTCTTTGCTTGCACTTACCATATTACCAACCTCCCAGTAGATTCTAAGACACCTGAGAGCTATAAACTTCTCTATGGTGAGTAAATGAAACTAAGTCCCCCTAAAACTGAGTTTCCTTACTGAGTTTATTATTAACCTCTATACCCAAAACTTCAGTTCTTTTATTTTTTTTAAAGCTTCTCTTTTTTAAAATTTTATTTATTTGTTTATTTATTGGTTGTGTTGGGTCTTAGTAGTGGCACAGGAGATCTCTTTGTTGAGGCACGCAGGATCTTTCGCTGTGGCACGCAGGCTTCTGTCTAGTTGTGGTGCATGGGCTTCTCTCTCTAGTTGTGGCCTGCAGGTTTTTCTCTCTCTAGTTGTGGCGCACAGGCTCCAGGGTGTGTGGGCTCTAGTTGTGTCGAGCGGGATTAGCTGCCCCGCAGCATGTGGGATCTTTGTTCCCCGACCAGGGATCGAACGTGCGTCCCTTGCATTGGAAGTTGGATTCTTTACCACTGGACCACTAAGGAAGTCCCTTATTTCTTTTCTTGAACTGCCCCTGTTCCCCTCAGCATTGATGAGTATCAAAGAAAAGGGGTGATTGAAACCAAGCAGGACCCTGCAGGGCTTTCCTGGGTACAAAAGCCCCTCTGTGTCCCCTGTTTCTTGTTTGTAGAAAAAAAAGCTTTAGTCTCCTAGGCCTTCCTGGAGTTACAAAGAGCAGGCACAGGCAGTTAATGATTAGGACAATAGAGTCACAGGACTCCTAGTTCCTCCAGAAAAGATATAGATAACAATATGATGCATATCTTTGAGTTGTTTTAGAGAAACTAAGACACTACCTCCCAGCCCCAGGTGGAGGATGGTGATCATATGCTGACCCCAAGCACAAAGACCCCAGACTGGTTGGAAACAGAAAGTTGAGATTCCTGAAACAGTACCTTGTTACCTCACCACCAACCAGTCAGAAGAAAGTCACACATCCTATGACCCTCTCTCCTGATACTGTCTTTAAAAATTCTGCCTGAAAGTCACCAGAGAGTTTGGGTCTTTTGAGCATGAGGTGCCCATTCTCCTTGCTTGGTGCTCTGCAAGTAAACCCTTCATTTGCTACAAAAACCCACTGTCAGAGTGTTACTAAACTCAGGTTCAGCTGCTCACCACTCAAAAGATGAGAGATGAGTATTGGTTGGAAAGGAAAAGTTGCTTTATTTAGGAGGTGGGCAACCTGGGAAGAAGGTGGACTAGTGTCCAAAAACCAACTCTGAAAATTCTGCTCAACCATGAAAGGTTTTAAAAGGAGAATTATTTGAGGGGAGGGGGTCAAAGTCTTTGTTATCTTCTATTGTGTGCAGACTTTCTTCTGATTGCTTGGTAGTGAAATAATAGAGTGATGTCCTAGGAATCTTATGTTCAACCTGAAGTTACCATCCTCCACCTGGGTGGGGACTTAAGTTCCTACAGAAGAACTGAAAAATATTGTTATATATATTCCTTGAGGAGGAACCAGGACCCTGCCCCATTGCTGCATTATTATTGTTTCTTGACTGCTCTTCCTTTGTTTCCACATTCCTTCCCTTCCCTGATAAGCAAGTGTTTGAATCTGCCCTTTGGAACTCAGGAAAGGTCAAGGGGGCTGAATGAAACCTATTTCCTACAAACAAGAAATGGGGGACAGGGAAAGGATTTGTACCCAGAAGGGCCCCACAGGGTCCTGCTCAGTTTCAAGAGTTTGGCTTTTTCTGCTGTGGGCACATGAGCCCTTGCTTGGTAACATGAGTATCCTCAATGCAATACCTAGCTTACTGTTTACTAAAGTAAGCACAATTGAATGTCTGCATCTTTCTCTCTCTCTAACTTTGTTCCTTCTTTTTTTTTCAACCAAGGTTCTGTCTTTCACTCCAAACTCCACCATCAAAATCTATTTGTTTTCCCTCTAAAAGATCAAATATCAATTATGTATTTATTCCTCAATTGCATTTAAAGTCACTTTTGTTATCTCTCTCAAGAATATTTGAAGTGAATACCTTACTTTCAATTAGGAGTAGGTTTAGTCTCCATTAAAAGAATGCCATGCTTCACAAAGCAGGCAGACAAAAAAAATCCCTCCCCCCAGATCCTAGCTAACTCCCTCTATCTTCAGAAGAGAAATCAAATATCATTTCTTCAAGTAAGCCTTCCTTGCCCTTCAGAGTAAGTTAAATTGCCCTGATAAAAGCTTTTGTCATAACTCAAACTTTTCTTTCATATCTCTTACTAATTAAATATTTGTGGAATTACTTTTTGTTCAATGCTCATCTCCCTCAATATGCTTTAAGTTCCTTGTGAGAGTTGGAAGGCATACTCATTTCTTACAACACGATCTTCAGTAAATAATACAGTGCTTATCATATGGTTGACATGGTACAAATATATTTTTCTGAATACCCTAAAAATTAATATAACATAGAATCTCTAAGTCAAAAGTAAATTTAAGGGGTTTTATGGTCAAGAGAGCTGCCATTGCCCTCTCACATTACTGTATTTAGACAATCATGTTCTCTGCTCAGCATAAGGCTTATGGTCTTCCTGAGGACAAGGCTCGGGTGGAGATAAATGGTTACAGACAGGAAGTGATGCTGTTCCACTTTGGCACAGATGAAACTGGAACTTGAAGGTAATAAGTGATAAGGTTTAAGAGTTAGATAATAAGTCTAATAAGGATAAAGGGATTTTGAAATTTTTCATAAACCATTGGTATGGTATTTATTTTACTTCTTTTCTAATTATCTATAATATATTGGGTTGGCCAAAAAGTTCGTTTGGGTTTTTGGTAAGCTATGGAAAAAACGAACGAACCTTTTGGCCAAACCAATAGTATGGCCTGAATCTGAAAGATACAAATAAACAATTCTCTGTTATTAACAAGTTTAAATTATTTCATCTACATTTAAATAAATATTGTTACACATTGGAAAATGTGTAGTTTTCAGTGACAGGAAACTCTACTGTTCCGTTTTTATTTAACCACCTGTCTTGTTTTACCTTTTTCAAATTATTCAGACTAGAAAACATAAGGTGTTATGTGTTAAATAGCATCCACCTGGTGGTTCTGATTTTCTTCAGTCTTAAAGTGTCACCCAAAATGGTGTCACCATAACATCTTTAGATGCTGTCACCACATCCTTCTAAAGCATGTATCATATACGATAAATGTTCTTTTTCTATTCTTACTCTTTATCTTGTTCCTTTTTATCACTGTCTCTTCAAGTTTCCATGGGAACGCTAATGGAAAATAAAAGTAATGATAAATTTTCTAGGTGTAGCAGTTTAAAAATATTTTCACTGTGGGGTTTAATGCTAGGAGAGTTCTTACCTCATCACAGATATGGATGTATCCTCTTTAACAGGAATAAGTAACATTTTTCATATGAGACTTTTAAATTGTTTTCTTTTCTATGCAACTGAATTATTTGATCTAGCTTTTATGTGAAACTTTAACTGTAACCACTTATACTTTTATGAAATGTGATATATATCTTCAGTAATCCCAGTAGTTTTGATGGTTTGCTCCCATTCATTCCTGTAATGTTAGGAAATTGGAAAATTTTGACTAAATGCAAAAGAAATTATTGAGGAAAATCTTGGGAATTTTCTTGTGGCAAAATAGTAGTGATGTGACAGTAATAAGCACAAGTAATTAGTTTTAGAAAAAAAAATCTCTTTTAACACTGCTATTCTAATATGCAAATATCCATATCTACAAAGTGAAACTACATTAGAAATCAAAACAAAAAATAAGTTTACACTATGAGTCCAGGAAATGATGCTTCTTCTTCTTTTTTTTTTTTTTTTTTTTTTTTTGTGGTACGTGGGCCTCTCACTGTTGTGGCCTCTCCCATTGTGGAGCACAGGCTCCAGACACACAGGCTCAGCAGCCATGGCTCATGGGCCCAGCCGCTCCATGACATGTGGGATCCTCCCGGACCAGGGCACGAGCCCATGTGCCCTGCATCGGCAGGCAGACTCTCAACCACTGTGCCACCAGGGAAGCCCAATGCTTCTTTTTAAACAATTTTATTGCTTCAGTCTTTCCTCTCTACTTACCTTCCAAGGGGAAAAATTGGCTGTTATCCTTAAAATGAAAGGCATGTAAAATTATATTTCATAAGTCTAACTTCCCATGAAAAAGCAAAAAATAATAAGACAAAAGCAGATTTAAAAAATCCTCATTTAATGGAGTATCTAAGAAAAATTTTTAAATATTTATTTTAGGTTAATAAAGGCAGATCACCTATTTTTCCACATTTTTACTTGTATGAAGATTCTTTTTCATTTTTTGACATTTAAAAATAAATTTAAATGTTTGTTACATTTTATTTTGTTTCATAAAACAAATGTCTTATAAAAATTGGCAGAGGCAGAATTCATTTGAACCTTCCAGTTAAATAACAGCAGAACCCAACTGCTTTCCAATCAAGCCCCAACCATTTTCCACTTGAAATGTCAAAGATTTTACCTGTGTCTGCCACCACCAACGGAAGCACAACACAGACAGTAGAGGTTAATCAGCTTCTCTGTGGAGGTCCTTTCAAATGAGGGTTTAAGTCCAGGCAAGGGTTTCCTAGTGGGTGGTCCACAAAATCCCAATTTCTTAGACTTTAAAATGTGTTATATTACTGGAAAATAGTATGTGGTTAAGACTGGAAAACACTGAGTTAAACAACTAAACTACTTTTTTTTTTTTTTTTTTTTTTTTTGGTACGCGGGCTTCTCACTGCCATGGCCTCTCCCGTTGCGGAGCACAGGCTCCGGACGCGCAGGCTCCGCGGCCATGGCTCACGGGCCCAGCTGCTCCACGGCATGTGGGATCCTCCCGAACCGGGGCACGAACCCGTGTCCCCTGCATCGGCAGGTGGACTCTCAACCACTGCGCCACCAGGGAAGCCCTAAACTACTTTTTTACTACAAGATTTTTCTGAGATTCTGCTATGTTGATGGTCATTATAAAGTACAAAGAGAGAATTTATTATGTACAATAATATTTACTAAAATGATTTGAACACTGTGCTTTTTAATGAGTATTGCTAATTGGTTCCTCCTTGCCCCCAGTACATTTAAGAAAATAATTGTTTTAGATAATAGGTTTTATTTCAGGGCTAGTAAAGACACTGTTTTTTTGGTAGAGAAGAACTTATTTACCTTGGATTTCTCCAACAATAAGGTGATAAGATATGGAACAAATGTTAGTAGTTTCCAAGGACAACTGAAGTAGAGATGCTGTTTAGGTAAGTTTAAAAATCAGGAACAACATTTGTGCTTGTGATATGGATTTGAGATCCCTTAGTTTATTGGTAGTTATTAACTATGCAGGAAATTACTAGATATTGAGCCTGGGGGACCAGACCATAAAAAGGGAAGGATCTTAGACTACAATGCTGGAGAGCACCAATGTTTAAGAAACTAATAAAAAAAAGATGTCAAAGGGAACATGAAAAGGCATGAGTCAGATAGGTAGGGGAGAAGAATAAATATTAGGAAAAGATAATTTCTAATAATAAATAATAGTATTGTATTCTTGATATATGTTGACACAGAGGAAGTCAAATGACAAAAAGAATACAAGCAGATATTTAAAGAAGAATCACTGAATTATAAGAATTTTTGCACACTTACATTTATGATTTTTCTAGAATCTTTCCTACTTTGTTAGAGCAAATCAAAGGTAAATAGCATATGCCTTCTTGTCTACACCACTTTTGTGTCTATGTGTGTGTCTGTGTGTATAAAATATGCTTGTGAATTCATTAAATTATTTTTAATAATCAATTTATACAGAAGTCAGATTCTATTATAATCAGAGTCAATTATCATGCTATGGTATTTAACAGTAGCAAAGTGTGTTTATAAAATATTAAAAGGGCTCCCAGGGACTTATATATAGATTCATTCATTTTTAAACTTACAATTTTGAGAAAGTTTATACATTTGTAAAATACATCCTAAAATGTCAATAATTATTGTCATATCATTTTATCTGCAATATTTTATAATATATATTTATACTAAGAATTCTATTTTTAAAAAATGAGCCACCATATTATTATGGCTCCTAAGAAACTGAGGTTTTTAAAACAATTCAACGCTAATTGGATATTTGGCATGAAATCTCAGATATTTCAACATTTTTGACCTATAGTTCAACTTAATATCATCAAATATCTAGTTAGTGCTCAAACTTAATTGTTTCATAAATGTGTGCATGTGTGGTTTTTTCGCTATGTATGTTTATTTATTTATGGTTTAGACTTGTTTGTTTGAATCATGATTCCATAAATTTTAAACATTGCAGTTGGTTAATGTATCTCCAAAATTATTTTATTCTATAGATTTCTCCTTGATAACTTTTGTTCCCCTTGAACATTTTGTTGAAGAAGTTAGGTAATGTTTTTCATAGAGTCCTCACAACCTGAAAATTTTTAACTGCATCCTCATGCTTTAATTTATCTCAGTCTTATATCTCCATATTTCATAAATATTTTATACATTTTCATAAATATTTTATATAAGAATATATTTATTATTTTTTCTTTATAAATTTGTATTTAGATCTGCTATATTGTCCATAAATTATTTCTTCGACATTGGGTTGTGTTTTTTTTTTTTTTTCAATTTTTGGTTAAGAATAACTCTAGGTGGTGATAATTCTATGAGGAGCTACATAGTAATTGACTAAGTCTCTTTTTGAGATAGTCAGCACTCTATATTCTCAGGTTCCACATCTGTGGATTCAACCAAATATGCATGGAAAATATTTGAAAAAAAATTCCAGAAAGTTCCAAAACGCAAAACTTGAATTTGCTGTGCACAAGAACTATTTACATAGCATTTACACTATATTTACAACTATTTACATAACATTTGCATTGTATTTGGTATTATTTGTAATCTAGAGATAATTTAAAGTGTATGGGAGGATGTGTGTAGGTTATATGTAAATACTACACCATTTTATATAGGGGACCTGAACATCCATGGATTTTAGTATCTACGGGGGTCCTGGAACCAATCCCCCTGGATACCAAAGGACAACTTTATTAACAGACACTGGTTATCATTACATCTACTGTTTCATTAAGTATTACAAAATGGTGATATTTTCATTTTATATTTCCTACTTTATTGAAAATCTGGGGTCATTCTATAAAAAGAAACTTTTCCTTATCTACAATTTGGCTACTCTAAAGCACAGGTTATAGAGGGAGAGCAGGATAAATAATGGATTTTTCATGTACTTATTAGGTTTTTAAAATAACTTTTTTCTTTAAACAATTTTAGATATACAGAAAATTTGTTAAGATAGTACAAAGTTTTATCTTAATTAAACCCAAACCCAGTTTCACCTTTTATTAATATCTAACATTAGTCTAGTGTATTAGTTAAAATTGATAAACCAATATTGATACATTCTTATTAGCTGAATTATATACGTTATTATTCAGATTTCCTTTAGTTTGTACTCAGTATCCTTTTGGTTTCAGTATCCCATCCAGGATACCACATCTTATTTAATAACCATGTCTTTAGGTTAGACTTGATTGTGACAGTTTCTCAGAATGTGCCTATGTTATTGATGACCTTGACAGCTTTGAAGAGTACTCATTAGACGCTTTGTAGAAGGCTTGTCATGGTTAGACTGTGTTTATGGGTTTTTGAAAGATAGACCACAGAGGTAAAATACCTTTTTATCACATCATATAAATGGCACAAACTTTCAACATGACTTATCACTGTTGATGTTGAAATCAATCACCTTGCCGTGGCAGTATTTGTCAGGTCCTTTACTGTAAAGATATATATTTTTTTATTCCCACTTTACAGTACTCTTAGAAAGAAATCACTCTATTCACCTCAAACTTAGAGTGTTGAGTCATACTCTACATCCAAGAGGGTGGAATATTTACATAAGTTATTTGAAATTCTTCGGCAAGGGATTTTTCTCTTCTACCATATTATTTACTTATTTACTTATTCAATCATTTCTTTAAATCATTGCGGACTCATGGATATTTATTATTTGGATTATAATTCAATACTTCTTTATTTATTTATTTATGCAGATTATGTCAGCTTTGACCTTTGAGAACTCTTTCATTTGGCTCCTGTGTCTCTTTAATACAGCTCCATCAAAATGTGTGTGTGGAAGGAAGTGTTTTTGCACTTCTTTCTTTTCTGGCATTATAAGATGTTGAGGTTCACCTTATATTTTTCCTGCCCCAGTTTTAAAATTAGTCATTTCTCCAAGGAGCCTAGGTTTCTTTTCTTTGAAAATGGTAATAGAAACAGAGTTCTGGGTACTAGGTATGTTCATTGTTATGGATGTCACTGTTTCTAAGCCCTCTCCAATGACATAGTTAAGAAATACCTGTGCGTATACCAAACTAGTTATATACAAATATATATAAATATTTCTCTATATAACTCTCTGTATCTGTGTAAGCTGACCAAGAGTTCATATGGCTGTCTCTCATTCTAATCCATTTCCACATAGTTCATTTCTACCTCCTCCCCTTACTCTTTGTAAACTTCCAGTCCACTAGGGAAAACTTGGTTCTCAACTTCTGCCACACATTTACTTAATTATCTGATTCTAATATTTCTGTAGAGTAGTATCAGAATTGTTAGCCTGAACTCACTTTAACTCTGCTTATATAACTCTGCTTATGTACAGACTCTTTTACTTTTATTTTTTCAGGCCCTGTTAGTTTCTAAAATCACTTAGGTCAGCACCTTTCTCCCCACCTATCACTTCTAGTGAAGTTGTGTCATTTGTTTATAATAAAATTAGATTGCATCGTCACATTCTGCATTCCATATGGGTATTCCCCTAACTCTTAACTTACCTCTATTGACACTGTTTGCAGATGACATATTATACATATTTTAGAAAATCCTAAAGATGCTACCAGAAAACTACTAGACCTCATCAATAAATTCAGTAAAGTTGTAGGGTACAAAATTAATACACAGAAATCTCTTGCATTCCTATATACTAATAATTAAAAGATCAGAAAGAGAAATTAATGAAACAATCCCATTTACCACTGAGTCAAAAAGAATAAAATACCTAGGAATAAACCTACCTAAGGAGACAAAAAACCTGTACTCTGAAAACCATATGACACTGATGAAAGAAATTGAACATATCTTAAACAGATGGAAAGACATACCGTGTTCTTGGATTGGAAGGATCAATATTGTCAAAATGACTATATTACCCAAAGTAATCTACAGGTTCAATGCAATCCCTGTCAAATTACCAATGGCATCATTTTTCACAGAACTAGAACAAAAAATTTTTAAATTTGTGTGGAGATACAAAAAACCTGAATAGTCAAAACAATCTTGAAAAAGAAGAACAGAACTAGAGGAATCAGTCTTCCTGACTTCAGACTATACTACACAGCTACAGTAATCAAAATGGTATGATACTGGCACAAAAACAGAAATATAAATCAATGGAACAGGATAGAAAACCCAGAAATAAACCCATGAACCTATGGTCAATTAATCTCTGACAAAGGAGGCAAGAATATACAATGGGGAAAAGACAGTCTCTTCAGCAGTTGGTGTTGGGAAAGCTGGACAGCTACACGTATATCAATGAAACTAGGACAATTCCTCATGCCATAAACAAAAATAAACTCAAAATGGATTAAAGCCTTAAATGTAAGGCTGGACACTATAAAACAGAGGAAAACATAGGCAGAAAACTCTTTGACATAAATCGCAGCAAGATCTTTTTTTATCCACATACTAGAGTAAGGAAAATAAAAACAAAAACAAACAAATGGGGTCTAATTAAACTTAAAAGCTTTTGCACAGCAAAGGAAACCATAAACCAAACAAAAATACAACCCACAGAATGGAGAAGATATTTGCAAATGAAGTGACTGACAAGGGATTAATCTCCAGAATTTACAAGCAGCCCATGCAGCTCTATATCAAAAACCAAACAACCCAATCCAAAAATGGGCAGAAGACCTAAATAGGCATTTCTCCAAAGAAGACATACAGATGGCCAAAAACACATGAAAAGATGCTCAACATCACTAATTATCAGAGAAATGCAAATCAAAACTACAATGAGTTATCACCTCACACCAGTCAGAATGGCCATCATCAAAAATCTACAAACAATAAATGCTGGAGAGGGTGTGGAGAAAAGGGAACCCTCCTACAGTGCTGTTGGGAATGTAAATTGGTACAACCACTATGGAGATTCCTTATAAAACTAAAAATAGATCTACCATGTGATCCAACAATCCCACTTCAGGGCATATATCCTGAGAAAACCATAATCCCAAAAGATACATGCACCCCAGTGTTCATTGCAGCACTATGTACAATAACCAAGACATGGAAGCAACCTAAATGTCCATGGATGGAGGAATGGATAAAGAAGATGTGGTACATATATACAATGGAATATTACTCAGCCCTAAAAATATAATGAAATAATGCCATTTGCAGGAACATGGATAGACCTAGAGATTATCATAATAAGTGAAGTAAGTCAGAAAGAGGAAGACAAATATCATATGATATAACTCATATGTGGAATCTAATTTCTAAAGAAAATGATACAAATGAACTTATTTACAAAACAGAAACAGACTTACAGATGTCAAAAACAAACTTATGGTTACCAAAGTGGAAATGTGGGGGTGGGGGAGGGATAAATCAGGAGCCTGAAATGAACATACACACACTACTATATAGAAGATAGATAACCAACAAGGACCTACTGTATAGCACAGGGAACACTACTCAATATTCTGTGATAGCTTATAAGAGAAAAGAATCTAAAAATGAGTGAATATATGTGTGTGTGTGTGTGTGTGTGTGTGTGTGTGTGTGTATACATATAATTGAACCACTTAGCTGTACACCTAAAACTAACACAACATTGTAAATCAACAATACTCCAATAAAATTAAAATTAAAAAATTACTTCTATTGGAATGTTCATACAACACAATGTACTCTTTGCGCTATAATGTTATTGGCTTTTAATATACCATAGTATCATATATCTACCATTACATTGTCATGGAGGATAATTTCAGGACCCTAAAAATTCTCCTGTGCTTCATCTATTCAATCTTCACTCTCCTATCTCTAAACCTTGGGTAACCACTATCTTTTTATGCTCAATACAGATTTGCCTTTTCCAGAATATCATATAATTGGGATCATACAGTGTGTAACTTTTTCAGATTGGCTTCTTTCACTTAATAGTCATTAAAGATTCATCTGTGTATTTTCACAGCTTGATGGTTCATTTTTTTTTTTCATTAAATAATATTCTTTCTATTCAGATATACCTCAGTTTGTTTATCCACTCACTTATTGAAGGGCATCTTGGTTGCTTGCAGTTTATGGGGATTAAAAATGCTATAAACATTTGTGTGCAGATTTTTGTGTGGATACAAGTTTTCAAATTGGCTGGATAAATACTTAGGAGGATTGCATGTTAAGACTCTGCTTAGCTTTGGGAATTCCCTTTGGTTAGGACCCCGCACTCTCACTGCCAAGGGCCTGGGTTCAGTCCCTGGTTGGGGAACTAAGATCTTGAATGCTGCATGGCTTGGCCAAAAGAAAAAAAAAGAGAGACTATGCTTAGCTTTGTAATAAACTGTCCACCTATCATCAACAGTGGCTTACCACTTTGCATTTCTATCAGCAATGAATGAAATTTCTTGTACTGCATCCTTCCCAGCTATTGCTATCTTCATGTTTTATTTTTATTTTTGTACTTTAATGATTCTAATCAGTGTGTAGTGATATCCCATTCTTTTATTTGCAATTCCCTGATGATAAATGCTGTTAAGCATTTCTTCATATGTTTATTTGCCATTTATATATCTTATTTGGTGAAGTATCTGTTTAGGTCTTTTGTCCATATTTTAATTGAGTTGTTTGTTTTTTATTGCTGAGCTTTTTTTTTTTTTTTTTTTTTTTTTGCGTTTGGCGGGCCTCTCACTGCTGCAGCCTCTCCCGTTGCGGAGCACAGGCTCTGGACGCGCAGGCTCAGCGGCCATGGCTCACGGGCCCAGCTGCTCTGCAGTATGTGGGACCTTCCCGGACCGGGGCACGAACCCGTGTCCCCCACATCGGCAGGCAGATCCTCAACCACTGCACCACCAGGGAAGCCCTGAGCTTCTTTTTTATTAAATTAATTTTTATTGGAGTATAGTTGCTTTACAAAGTTGTGTGAGTTTCTGTTGTGCAGCAAAATAAATCAGTTATACATATACATACATCCCCTCTTTTTTGGATTTCCTTCCCATTTAGGTCACTACAGTGTGTTAAGTAGAGTTCCCTGTGTTATACAGTATATTCTTATTAGTTAACTATTTTATACATAGTATCAGTAGTATATATATGTCAATCCCAATCTCCCAATTCCTCCTCCCCTTTCTCCCTTGGAATCCATACATTTGTTCTCTACATCTGTATCTCTATTTCTGCTTTGCAAATAAGATCATCTATACCATTTTTCTAGATTCCACTTAAGAGTTCTTTGTATATTTTGGGTACAATTACTTTATCAAAAATGCATTTTGTTGCAAATACTTTCTTACAGACTGTGACTTGTTATTATATTTTTAAAGTGTATTTCTCACATCAGAAGTCTTTAATTTTAATAATGTCTAACTCATTTTAAATTGTTTGTATTTAAAAACTCACTTCTAAACCTATGGCCACCTAGATATTTTCTATGTTTCCTTCTAGTAATTTTTAATTTTGTGTTTTACATTTGGGTTTATAATCCATTTTGAGTTCAACTTTATGAAACGTCTGTTATGGGTCTAGGTTCATTTTTTTTTTAACATATGAATGTCCAATTGTTCTAGCTTCATTTTTTGAAAAGATCATCCTTTCTACCTTGAATTGCTTTTGAGTCTCTACCGAGGACCAGTTGACTGTATTCTTGTGGGTCTATTTCTGGGCTCTCTATTCTGTTCCTCTGATATATGTGTTGATTCTTTTGCAAACAGTATGCTGTCTTGATTGTTGAAGCTTTCTAGTAAATCTTGAAATGTAGTAGTGAGTCCTCCAACTCTTCTTATTCAGTATTGTTTTGGCTATTCTAGGTCGTTTAGAGGAAAAGCTTGAGTGATGGGCTGAGAGTGACAGTGGGATACTATATAAATTAACAAAGGATGCAAAGTGACCTAAGGAATAATCCACACATGCTCTACACTTCCAAACAAGATTCTGAGAGTACTTAGAATTACTCACACCATTACTTACATCATGGTAATAGGGTAGGTAAAGAAGGTATACCTATAACTTAAGTAATTTGAACATAACTTTACCCTCATGATCCCATTACAATTATGAGAAGAATGTCCTTGTACTTCTGATGTCTACCTGTAATTTTGGAAAATTGATTTGAACACTGTGTCAGAAGAGATGAGTAAAGAAAAGAAGTTAGAACTCATGAAACCAGAAGCTTAAACTTTAAAGGGAAGGAAATCCTATATTTTTTATATAATAACAAGAGATTATTCCTCGCACAAGTGCAAAAAAAAATCTAGCAAATGCACTTTATTTTCCCTGGAGAGGGTTTATATCAAAAGTGTTTTTAGAAACCAGTTCAGCATAGACACTGACCAAACCAAAACACATACCTAAACTGCCCCAATTGATTCATACTTGCTGTACATCAGGCCTAGCTCTCTTTTTTGTCACAAATCATGGGAGTGGAAAGTTCTAATTCCCTTCCAACTAACCAGAGTGATGTTACTAGTAACTCAATTGCCTTTCAGTGCCAAACCAAATACTCTCTTGAAATCTGATCTTACATATCCCTGATCTTTAAAATGATTTTTCTAAATATCTTAGGTTTAGTTTTTCAGAAAGTAGAACTGATGGATATATGTTATGTTCACTGAGTTTCTTTTCACTAGATAAGAACTTAAAAGGAATTTCTGTCAAAGGTAAAAAAATGATTTTCTTTATTTGATGTGATGGTTTCATCCATCATAAAATTAGTTTGCAGTAATTCAGCACTTAAAAAGTTCTTTAAAAGAACCTTGTTAAGTTGACAAGACTATTTTTACAGTTTTGTTTCTTTAAGAATTACACTGATATGTCAGTTTTCCTCTAAAACACTTGGGCAATTTGAAAAGAGCAAAATACATGATGATAAATTCAGCTTGTATGAGATGAATCATACACTAATACCCAGTGGATAAAATGAGGCTTTGAGTTGTAAAAATTTTAGCTGATACCCAATATAAATCTAAACTTTTGATAGTGTTATTTCAGGGACAGTATGGCACCATTAAGGAAATATTTTTAGTCAGATCAGGAATACAACCTTACTTATAAACAAATCAGAGTTTATTAAGCATTTACAACATGCAGATTATTGCCATAGATGTGATAGATGCTGTGGAGATTATAACAAAAGAAAGAATGCCCATAGAAATCTCACAATCACAGTCAAATCTATATAGATATAAAAACTTTGCTTGAAATAAATGTCATATAACATTTAATGTGGAAAAATAATTTCTGAAGTTTTGATACCATTTAATGGTATAAAACAAAACTGAATTAAGAACGACTAAATCAATAAAAGCAGGTCTATAAGTCTGAGAAGTTTTGCCATTTTCTTTAGATATTTTGAGGTGCTGCATAGTATATTTAGGGATGAGGGTGTAATAGAAAAGGAGCCAACATGAAATTCCATATTTAATTATTTTAGACACTTGAAAAAACAACTGTGTGTGGGGGGAAAAAGCCTTTTTCTTGAGGCACAAAGTTTAACGGAAGATAGCTAGAGGATACCTTCTTATAATGGAGTTCTTTAGTTTACTTACGCAAGCTTTCTATTTACCTATCAAAACCTCAAAATAAAGCTGACTAACATTATACATGACACTGAATTAAGAATAAAACAGAGCCAAAAGTCTTCTATATTAAAAGTATACATATCCAACAAAAATATCCATAAAGGAATTAAATACATAAGATCGATTGTGTAATTAATCCCCCAAATATGTCTACTCTGTCATTTTAGTGTAACAATGTTACAGTTCAATGTATTGAGGAATCTATTCAATATCTGGCTATTTGTTGTCATGTGAACTCTCCCTGGTAGTCCCCACTTCAAAAACAATCTATTTCATCTGTTTTTCCTTTTATCTGAAGAATATCTCATAAATGCAAATAAAATACATTTTTCTTTCCCTGGATGCCTCTTTGTGGGAGTTCTGATAGGAGAAAAGCAGACACTAGACATATGGGCTCATTAATTCTTTATGGAATTAAAGTAAAATAATATACAACCTGCATATTAGGAAGGCACCATTATTTTTACTGATTACAGCAAAAGACCTTCTTTTCTCTTGAATAGCACTTTGGGAATTCACAACTGGAAATTGTAAACCGGCATAGATTGCATTATGGTAACTGTCCTTGTTTAGGCATTTCATCAATGACAGGTGACTTGAGAGCATTAAGCATACTTCAGTTTGCCAGAATAAGACACTTTTCTTTTTGCACTGTCTTCTTTATGTGCATGAAGAAATATTACCTTTTCCCCAAATTTTGATCTAATGATGTTTGATGTTAGGCATTTTCTCAGACTTGATGGTCATGCAGTGAAAAAGAAACAATTTCTAATTATTCCTAGGCTCAAGATATTGAGCATGGAAAATTCAACAGGCACTAAGAATTCTGATTACTTAGGTGAAATATCTTTCTGTAATTTTTAGCTCATTTCCTATTATCTTTCTAAATTCACTGAATTATATTATTCCCTAATATTTTAACATTTGTATTTCATAGGTAATCATTATGGCTAGTAACACTTATTAGGTACTTATTCTATTCAAAATGTAGAGTTTTTGTTAATGTAACACTCACCACCATCCTGAATGTGTGTGTGTGTGTGTGTGTGTGAGTGTGTGTGTGTATGTATTCCAGAGAAGAAGTTTCTGGTCTCTCTGACTCCATAATTTACTGATAGAAAATAGGAAGTATGAGCTCCCTAAAGTCAATCAAGAAATCTTACTTGAATTAGTACAATGGAAACAGAATAGATGCTCCTGCCCTCTCGGAGCTTAAGAGATAAATGCAAGGTTAGGCAGTGTTGGATTACATACTACATTACAGGGTGAGAAGTCAAGCACCAAATACACACAGCATGCAATGTGTGATATGTGCCTGGATATAGGCAATTACAAAGCCTTTATGAATTGGGCCTCTGGGAGAAAGCTGCCCCCCACACCAGAACTGATGCACAGCCAGTGCATTGCAGTCTCTGAAGGGAGTACAGTCTAGGACTCAGTCCCCTGGTTAGTCATGCTCTTATGCATAGCTGCCTTTCCAGCCCAAGTGCCTTCATTTGGAGGGGACTTTGTGGCGACCTTCCTAGGGCAACTATGCCCAAACCTCCTTATGGCTGGAGTAAAGGGAGGGAAACTTGAGGACACTCTTCCTCTCTTCTGACTCAGTACTCAGCACTTTTCCACCCATAGCCCTTTCCTCTCTTCCACCCCTAACAGCCCCCCCTCCACAAAACTGCAGGATCCTTTTGTTTTGGGCTCCCTCTGCTGTGAGGCCATCTCCACCTCCTGGGGGAAAGTGGGTGGGAGCAGGGGCCAGCACTTCCTCTGTTTTAGCGTCTCAGTGTGTGTTCAACGATTGACTGTTAACTTTCATTTTGACTTGTCTTAATCAGCTACTCTGACACCTGACAGCTCAGCTCTGTTGAGTTCAGCTAAGCTCCATAGACTAGAAGCTTAAGGGAAAACACAGAAAATGGTAAGGACAGTGGCTTATTAAGGATACTGACATGTAGGTCATGAGTAAAAGCTGCAAACTAAAATCTCAGAGATCCCAACACACATTAGGAAAGCAGCAAGGATATGAACCTGCTTCAAATGAGGGCTTTCACTTGGGGTTACAGCCAGAAATTTGGCCTGATAATCCTAGAGGGGCATTTTATATTTAGACTAGAATTTGAGAAAATGTAATTGGTTTTTATCCTGTGCAGACAACGAGGAAGTCATGATGTGTTTGAGCAGAAGACTAATGTAATACAACATGTAATTTAGAAGTGTTTAATCTATTTCTTTTTCCAGCCTTGCCAAACATTTATTGTCTGGTTTTGGAACATATTGTGCAAGATATTGGAGTGCCTTTGAATAGCTCATGATCTAAGGGGGAGATACATGTTTCAAAAAAGGCTAAGAAGTTATCTTACAGTATGACTTAACAGAGATGCTTTAACAATACTGCAGGGAAATAGAGGTATAATTGACTAACTCAGGCACAATGGGGAAGAGCTCACACAGTGGGTGATTCATAAGCTGAATTTTTTAAATGTGTAGGATCACAGGAACAGAGCAAGTACTTATGAAAAGACCACATGAACCAAAGACGTGTTTTACTTCAGACATTCTCTAAAATTTGTTTCATCCTTCAGAAAATGAGAATGATTACATTTGTCCTCCAAAACCACATAAATTGAAGGGCTAATTTGACAACTGATGAAAGTATTTGTAAATCCACAAAACTGGCTTAATATTAACAATAAATCTGTATTTATAAAGTTCTGATAATTTTCAGAAAAGCATGGATGATACTTTATAATTTAACCTAGCTTACATCTCCAGCTTAATTTTCCACCAATTTTTAATAAGCACATATTTTGACCGAACCAGGTTACAACTAAAACTGTGCCATCGTAAATGAGATGGGATCGTAGTGTTTAATTTAAAATATCTAATAATAAGAAGTAATTAAAAAATTTTACATAGGGTTTGTAAACATTGCACTTTAACATAGAAACATTTACATAAATATTCATTTGCCAACATCTGCTATAGGGCCATTGTCTTTGTGTATGGAATTGCTGATTGCAGTTTGATATTGCCTTACTTCTAAATTTTCATCATAATCTAATTTTCCAGTTTTAATTTCTCTAAAGAAGGGTAAAAATGTTGAAAACAGTTTTCCAGATTTATTCTAGATGTTTATGATTAACTTTCCAATATGTATTATCTTTCACACCCAATTTAACAATAATTTTAAAAATTACACACCTTTGTCAACTATTTGCAAATCATTTAATTTATTTATCATAACAACTATTTATTTTGAACTCAGTTGATTTAAGTATTATTTAAGTTAATTACATAATTACAATGATAATTGCAAGTGACAAAAACAGAAAACCAACTGCTTTCCATGACACAACTTAAAATGCAAGAAAAAGTACGTGTATATTACTAGAGTGATTTACCTATTCATGCACCTTTAACATCTGTTAGTACTACTCAGTACTTTTTCATAGAGAGAAGGTTATCAGTTAATTAGGGTAAATGGATTAAATGGATATCCTTATAAGAGTTTCTACTATAATTATCATTATTTTTCAAATTCTCATTTATTTACCTTTGTACATATTGTCCCCTCTGCTGAAACGCCTGCTCCCCTATTATCCTGGGAAATTACTGTTCATTTTTCAAGATTCCAGGAGAAGCAGTGATTTCCCTGGAATTATTTTCAAATTATTTCTCACTAACGAGAGTCAGGCAGCCCTACACCTGTGCTCAAAAATCTCCCCCTCTAAACCACTATTGTTAAACTTTTTAAGCAAACATCAATCATAGCTAACAATTATTGAGCACCTTGTTATTTTTTTTTAAGGCAATCAAAGACAGTACTTTTATCGTCCCTTTTGTAAGATACAGTAAAGTTACTGATTCAGATGGGGAATTTGAAAGGGAAATAATAATGGTTAGATGGAAAATCCCTCTAACCAGTCAAATGCAATTGTGAACACATTAAAAAAGGAAAACAGCATATGATCAAATATTACATAAGACAACATAGTGCATATATCAAGTAAAATTGTATGTGCGTGTGCAAGCACACATCCTCATGAGACATTTATTGTTGTAGTGCTGTAAATGGTGTGAGATGTGTGTGTGTATATATATATATATATAAATATACACAAATAAAAATACCTCTTGAGGCTTTACTGTATGTACAGTATTTGTAGTCAGGTATTTCCTTTCCCAAATTTACAGTTTTAATACAGTAAACATGAAAAGGAGTAAGGAAAGAAAAATGCTTGCCTATCTTTCAGGGGAGGAGAAGCAGAACTTCCCTGCCCTTTTCCTTTCACTGCCTTTTTTTCTTTAGGTTCTTCTGCTGCCATGGGGCTTGGAGCTGCTTTATAACATTTGATTTATATTTGGTTTCTAGTGTTTCACAAGTGCATTAGAACTAGAAATGGAGCCAGAATCTTATTAGTGGAGATGCTCTGCAGTGAAATGTCAACACGGGGCATTTGTGTTTTACTATTATACCTTGTTATTATATGCTAGACCTTGTTTACATCAGGTTGCAAGTATTCGTTTATTTAATCCTCTTAACACCCTATGAGGTGGCTACTAATATTTTCTTCCATTTTATAAATGTGAAAGAAGCATGTAGAGTTTGAGTAATTTATACAAAGCAACATAGTTAGCAGGTAAAAATGTCAGGATACAAACTTAAGCATTTTGGCTTCAGAGGTCATGCTTTTTGGGTCTGCACTTATTACCTCTCAATCACAGGACATTGTATTTTAGTTGTTCGTACTCACAATAAGTGGTTAGTTCTTGCTGTGAGAATTATGTCTTTTTCACTTTTCCATCCTTAATATAGAGCACCCATGCTTGGAACATATTACTTATCACATTGTTTTTGAATCAATGAATGAGATTTCAAATGGAAATACTTTTTAGCCATTTGAAATTTAGAGGACTGTCTAACCGTATCAGAAATCTTTTTAAAACAGGACATTTAGTGAAAAGTAGAAGGAATGCTGCATGTTTCTAATATTTTAGGTCCTCTGTTGCTTTGAAGATCCACAGAAGCTTATTTTTCACCTCAGAATAGTATCAACATTATTTGGTATTTGATTGTGCATTCTTGTTACATTAATAAATCATGGAAGCTGAAAATTGATATATCATTGAATGAATCCAAATAATTTAGTTTTTTCATTTCTGCTATTCCATCCATAAAGCTCAAAGCGTTGGTTGTCTGAGTTCATAAAATTTCCACTGGATAGATAGGTTAGAGCCACTCCACAGAATCAATGTCACACAAACCATGTGGGCTGATAGATTTTTTCACATCAAACTGTCATCTTGTCTCTGCTATTACATTATATTTGCTACCTCAACAGTGACTCAAATTGTTATTTTTTACAGCTGGTGTCCCACTACAAAATAACCCAGTATATTTTTCACCACCCATTTAACTGTTTATTGATATCCAAAGGCTTCAGTTTTTCATCCTATGTTTAGTGTAAAAACTGTCTAGATTTTCTTTTTAAGGTGGCACACATCTAAAAACATCTATACATAGGAATCTCACTGTGATAGGAAATTATTTTAGGAGTCAGGGTTGACTTTACATTTCACTTTCCTTTTATTTCTTTCTTTATATCAGTTATCACCTAGCTTAACTTGATGACATTTTATGATGACTGCTGGCAGTGGTGCTCTGAGAGTTAACCCTGAGGATTTTGTGTTTGTGTAGGCATTGTTATCCACAGCCAAGAAGCCACACACACATTCACAAATATCAGTAAAAAAACACATCTGGGACTTCCCTGATGGTCCAGTGGTAAAGAATCCGCCTTCCAATGCAGGGGATGCAGGTTTGATCCCTGATTGGGGAACTAAGATCTCACATGCTGTGGGGACAACTAAGCCCACTCGACACAACTACGAGCCCATGCACTCTGGAGCCCGCGTGCCACAACTAAAGAGAGAAAACCTGCTTGCCACAACTAGAGAGAAGCCCGCAATGAAGGGCCCTCACCACAACGGAAGGTCCTGCATGCCTCAACGAAGATCCCATGTGCCACAACTAAGACCCAATGGCAGCCAAAAAAACAAAAACAAAAACAAAACAAAACACATATCTTCTGTAGATAATTTCGGAGAGATTTTTTTGCATTTAGATAAGAAAGACATGCTCTCTCAGGATGATTAAGGCGTTGGCCTGTAAAGAGTGTGTAAAGGACAGTCCAGTCAATGGGAATTACAAGTTAAATTACAGAGAGAAAACAAAGAAAAGACAACCTGGGGATTGATAAATAGGATTGGAGTTGTGTGTGTGTGTGTGTGTGTGTATGTGTGTGTTCACATGTGTATTTTGAAATGAGATTGAGAGAAATAAAAATAATAAAGACAAAAATTTTCAAAGATGTAAAAACATGTAATATCTTTTATAAGAAAAAAGGAGTTTATATTTTATAGTCCATCCACTAAAGAATTTTAAATGAGACATTAATACAATCACATGTCTATGTTAGATTCTGTAGCTGTGTAGAACAAGTATTAAAGTGGGAAAGAACATGGGACTTCCCTGGTTGCCCAGTAGGTAAGACTTCGCAGTCCCAATGCAGGAGGCCCGGGTTCAATCCCTGGTCAGGGAACTAGATCCCGCATGCCACAACAAAGATCCTTCATGCTGCAACTAAGACCCAGCACAGCCTAAATAAATAAATAAATAAATAAATAAATAAATAAATAAATAAATAAATTTTTTTTTTTAACTGGGAAAGAACAGAGAGGACCAATTATGCTATTTTGAGGCAACTGATATGAGAAATAACTGAATTTTGTACTGGGGCAGTAACTGTTAGGGTATGGAAAGGAATGGATTTGAAAGAATTTAAAGAGACAATTAATTCCACTTGGTAAATTACTATATTGGGCTGGGGAGCAGAATGATGGGAAAATAGAAAGAGTGAAGGATGATGCCTTCTGACCTGTGCAGCTGGGTAGAAAAGTTCATTGAGATGAAGACAAATGATTACCTGTTTTGGTAAGATGAGGAAGGCAGAGGTTGGGGCAGATAATTGTTTGGGACATGAAAAATTAATCTGCTTATAATATACACAGGCAGAGAAGCACAGGGGCAGCTGAAGCTTGGGAAGAGATTTGTACTGACAGTGTAGATATGCAAATCATCACCATATACCTGGTCATTGAAGTCATGGGTACCAGGCTGATGAAAAAGACAAGTCTTAGAGTTGTAAATGAACAGCCAAGTAGGTAAAAAATATACCAGAATAAAAACTACACTCTTTGTACTCTGAATTTCTCACTGTTCTCCATGACACTTTCACTCTTGCATACCTTCTCACTTTTGAGGATGTTATTCATCGTACCTGGAAAGCCTTGTGCTTCTGTTTCACTCTCTCTGACGTGTTTCTCACCAGGATTAATCAATTGGACCTGAGGTGTAATTTAGGCACAAGAAATCTGAAAGTAGGTATAACTGAGGCGGTGCAGAGTTAAACAAGCCAACCACATTCAATATTTACTTTTATCCATCCTTAGGCAACTATGAATAACATGTTCAAATGCTAACTGTTTCCTGACTCCTCAGAATGACATCTCTTTGTTGCCCAAACAATCTGTCCTTATAATTTTTATGATACTTAAAGAATTACTTTATAGTCATGTATTTTTATGTCTTCTACTTCTCTTAGACTAGAAATTCTTCAGTGTGCTTGTGTGTCAGTTTTAGTCCTCCAAGAATAGGACCAAAGAAGATGCCATGATGGGATTAGACATTGGATAATTTATTGGGGGAACACCTGTGAAGGATAAAGCAGGAGGGGGCAGAGAAAAGAGGAGTGTCTTCAGATCATGACACAAGTCTGATACTTGTCAAAGAAGAGTAGATAAAAAGTTTAGGAAAGAATAGCTTCAGACCTCAATGCAATTTTCAGAATGTTTCTAGTGGCTCTGGAGTGCATGCTGTGGTAACTAGAATGAGCAGTGATATAGCCTCTCCATCAGGTTTTTCAGAAGGGAGATGTATGCAGCATACATCCTTGACTTCCACATGTATTTTGAATGCTGCTTGGAGTAAATCCAAAGTATAATAAATATTTTAATGAACAATGAATCAAATGAATGACTTAATAGTTTTCTAGGAGTTTTGATGGGTTTTCTGGCTTGTCTTTTTTCTTCTTTTTAAATAGATTTTCTTTGCTTGTCCTTTTTAAACCGAATGCATATATTGAAAATGAATAGTGAGGAGAATTTAACTGACTCTTACTAGGACCTTGATTTCATTAATATCACATATTCATCAACTGAGATTCTAGCCAAATTAAACTTTATAATTGGTATTTATATCCTAATAATCAGTAAATTTAATTTAGACTTAATTAAGAAGTTGTGGTTACTCTCTGCTATCTCTTGTCAAATAATGAAATCTGCTTTTTGTTGTTGTTTTTCATTTCTATACTACTTATACAAAAGAAAAATTAACCAAAAAATAACACTGTTACAATAACACTAATGTCAAACAACTATTGCTTCAGTAGGAATTAATATTTCAAGCAACCCCCAAAAAATCTTAATTGTTTTCAAAATTTTTTCCAATGACAGTAAACCCATTTTTTATTTTTAAATAATGGGTTTATGGGTTTTAAATATTCTGTTATGGCTCATTGAAATAATGGAATGTTTAAAATGGTAGTGTAAATTAAACTTGACTAAGTAAAAAATATTCCTTTTGTATACTGACCAAACACTGCGAATTAAATACATCAAGTGGAAAATAAAACTTATTCTTGAATAAGTTCAAAATTACAGATGTCTTTTAAATGAGATTTTTTTAAAGAAGAAGGTGATGTAATATTTATATTAAATAGGCATGTGTGTTAATTTCCTAGGGCTTCCATAAAGAAGTACCACAAACAGGGTGGCTTAAACAATAGAAATTTGTTCTTTCACAGTTTGAGAGGATAGCAATTTGAAATCAAGTTGTTAGCAGGGCCATATGTTCCTTGAAGGCTCTAAGGGAGGACTTTTCTTTGCCTGTTTCTAGAGTTTGGTGTTTTCCGGCCTTCCTTGGCATTCATCAGCTTGTAGGTGTAAGACTCCAATTTCTGCCCTGTCTTCATAAGGTTTTCTTCTCTCTGTCTTCACATCTTCTTTCCCCAGTTTCTATGTCTCTGTGTCTCTTGCCCTCTTATTATAAAGACACAAGTCTTGGGGCTTCCCTGGTGGCACAGTGGTTGGGAGTCCGCCTGCCGATGCAGGGGACGCAAATTCATGCCCTAGTCTGGGAGGATCCCACATGCCGCAGAGCGGCTGGGCCTGTGAGCCATGGCCGCTGAGCCTGCGCGACCGGAGCCTGTGCTCCGCAGCGGAAGAGGCCACAACAGTGAGAGGCCTGTGTACCGCAAAAAAAAAAAAAAAAAAAAAAAAAAAGACACAAGTCTTACTGGATTTAGAGCTTACCCTACTCCAGTATGACCTCGTCTTAACCTAATTACATTTACAAAGATCCTATTTTCAAATAAGATCACATTCTGCGGTTCCAGGAAGGACTTGCATTTGGGGCACATTATCTCAACATAGAATGTATTAAATAAGTAATTTTAACATGTGTTTTGTACTTTTTTATGCTAGGCTCAAAGTGTTTAGACAGTTTATCAAATATTCCTGGAGAAAATTCTATCATTAGATAGTTGAAAGAAAAATACAAAATTGATTATTATTGGCTAAAACTAAAAATAATTTATGCACCCACTATGTAACTGTACCATGAAAATAGAGTGATCAATCAACTTAATGCTCTAAGGTGGTAGGCCAGGATCCTAATCTCTATCACTTTTTAAAATAAATTTATTTATTTTATTTATTTGTTTTTGGTTACGTTGGGTCTTCGTTGCTGTGCACAGGCTTTCTTTAGTCGCAATGAGCGGGGGCTACTCTTCATTGCAGTGCACGGGCTTCTCATTGCGGTGACTTCTCTTGTTGCAGAGCACGGGCTGTAGAGCGCAGGCTCAATAGTTGTGGCTCATGGGCTTAGTTGCTCGGTGGCATGTGGGATCTTCCAGGACCAGGGCTCGAACCCATGGCCGCTGCATTGGAAGGCGGATTTTTAATCACTGTGCCACCAGGGAAGCTCTCTATCATTTTTTAAATAAGAGCCATTCTACTATTTACAGTTTTAAAAATGGTCCAAAATTCAAATATGTAGCTGAAATATACTGGTTACAAGTAGTATGATATAGCACATGTTTTTGAAATTCTTTAGTTTATTCTCATTAAGCTATATGGGAGGTAAGAATTTACCTAAAATATATGTGAAAGCCTAAGTGGCCAAATAAAACTTGGAGAACAGGGAACAAGTTACCCAGGCCAGAGACCTGGAGGGAAACAGAGAGCAAACCACATGTGGGTCATTTGCAGAGAGTTTAGTTAAGGAATTATTTATAGAGATATGCAGAGAGTGTAGGGATGGCATTAAGTGTGCTGTGCCCTAGAGCTAGTAACAGTAAAAGTGAGGGTCCTTTTCCTTCCCTAAGCCCAGAAGAAGAAGTTACCTGGAGCCAAAAACAAAGAGACTAAGGGGAGAGGGCCACTTTACACAGGCTGGTACCCTAGGTCATGTACTCACTCAAGTGAAGCAACCTTGCAGGGAGGAAGCTAGGGTAATAATTAATCTGGCTTCTATTTCCTCCCTCTTCCTGCCTGCCAGTCCTCGCATGGTCAGATTCCAACCAGAAGCCAGAATCATGAAAGCTCGTTGATTTATATCTATACAGATCAACCTCTCAAAGAGCACGTCCTTGGGTGGACAACATTGTAGTGAAGATTTGAACGTTCATCTCAGTTTTATTCTATACCTATCCTAGAACATCGTTTATACTGTCTGACAAAAGTTAAAGAATAATACCATTTAAATTTTCTTTTTTTTCTTTTTTTTCTTTTTTTTTTTGCGGTACGCAGACCTCTCACCTCTGGGGCCCCTCCCGCTGCGGAGCACAGGCTCCGGACGCGCAGGCTCAGCGGCCATGGCTCACGGGCCCAGCCGCTCCACGGCATGTGGGATCTTCCCGGGCCGGGGCATGAGCCCGTGTCCCCTGCACCGGCAGGCGGACTCTCAACCACTGCGCCACCAGGGAAGCCCTTAAATTTTCATTTTTAATATGATTTAGTCCTAATGTCAATCTTCCTTTTTATTTGATAGCTGAAAGCCGAGTTTAGCTAGATCCTACAGTCAAAGCAGTGATAGGAGGTAGGGAATCACTGTGTCATTGTTTTTTTGTAACGTGTAGAAGCAAACGCTCTGCAATTGACAGTGACATTACATGGTGTTTGTGTAGTGGACAGCAGGTTCATTCTAGCATTTACAGCAATTGCTGCCATTTGATAAGTAACTCCATATGGACTGAGGCTGAAGCACTAAATCATTGTGTCTCCTTCATGCCAAGCACTGATTCATTGCAGTAGCTTACCCTGCAACTCATTGCTGCTAGAGTTTAGAAAATATTATTGTTTTCCCCAGTCACAATGATACCTTCAGTTTATTCTCTCTCTGGCTGGATTTGACCATGTTGATATTTTAGTAGCGTCATGTGTGTGCTAAACTATTTTCAATCAGGCATCTACTTATAGTCATAACAGGGTTTGAAGGGACCTTAAAGGTCACATAATCTCCCTTCTCACTAGATGCACACCATCCCCAAATGATATATCATATATCTGGCTTCTGCTCGAATAATCCAATGACAGGGAACTGACTACTTGAGATGCAGCCTCTTTTATGCTTGGATAGCTTTCATTGCTAAAAGTTCTTCCTTATGTTGAGGGGAAATTTATTCACTCTATTTTCAAATCTTAGTCCTAGTTCTATTCTCTAGAATAGTAAATTTAACTTTATATATTTTGTTAACTCTTAAATATTCACTACATTAAGATATTTAGCAAAGCACACACAATTTTGTTATGGGGTATATCCCCTAATAACCGTACAGGACAAATTTATTCTGGTCTTTGTTTTCCAAAGCAGTGAGTTCTATGACATTCTGATTCTATACAGAAATTCATGTTAAAAATCAAACTAGAATCTTAGAAGTGTGGAATTCAAAGAGCTACTCAAAATTATATATTGATGTCCTGATTCTTCTTCAGAGTTATATGTGAAGCAGGTTATATATGGGAATTTCAGGGGGAAAAAAAAGTGTTTTCATTTGTATATAAATGACATTGCTCATGCAGAGTTCTTAATCTCAAAATCCAAACTTAATGTAGAAAACAAATCTGAATTTTGAGTGAAATTCCTATTAATGTCCTTTGTTTAACTTTTCATCTAAATCTGAAAAAGAGAAAACAAAAAATGAATACATTCTAGGAATGCCAACAAAACGTAACCATTGACTTACATATTGACCACTAACTAAACATTTAATTTCTGAACATATATGTAAAACATGACATCTCCAGGCTCTAACTTAAGAGCACTTTTATTAAAACTGGATTTTCCAGTGCTCCATCAGCCACTGTGAAGATTACTTACCTTACTTATTCCCCTGCATCTAGTTATCTTATCTTCCAAACTTTCCTCACCTAGGCAATGGACTAAATATCTGCTAAGCTAGTCTTACCATGGATTTATATCAATATAGTTCATTTATTTATTAAGAATTGAACATTTACTCAGGTCAGGCACATAAGAAAAAAGGAACAAGAGTTAATCTAAACAATGAAAATATCTTCAACTTTTTTCCCAGATTTAGTTCTGCACATCACACTCTTCCTACATTCTTTTCCTTAATAGTACTGTCTTGAGAACGATATTTGAAAAAATTTAGATAACTTGTTTTACTTATGTAGATATTACCATAGTTAAGGATACTATAAATGCTGGCAATCGACTAAATGTAAAAAATTAAATTCTTAATTCATCTAGAATATTTAACACTTTAATATTTTATGTGTTCTCTACTCTTCAAGACACATCTTTGTTTTCTGACTGAAGTGTTTAAAATTAATTTTTCCAAAGAAAACCAAAAAATTCAATTCATATATAACCATAAGAAAATTATTGATTATGTATTATTATATGAATGACATATTTAAATGAACTTATAGTCTCTGAAAATTCATATAATATTAGATGAATAATACAACTAAAATATAATTGAATTGGAAAAATCATCAAATTTAATGATTATATCATCTTTACTTATCTTCATAACAACATTTTTATGCCATTTTCACTAATTTGCCTCTGTAATTAAGTCTTGTTAATAAAGTATAACACCATCAGAAAACATAGGGTAAAACATGTGCAAAGGTAGAACTACATAATTGTGTCCTTGTTGATAAGCAACCCTTACCATGTGTACAGTGTATAGAGATAATTTTTATGAAGGCTGTTGTTTAAGATGATTTTTGGGACCTGTATTTAACTATAAAGTGTCAAAAGCAAAATAATTTCCTACACAAACCCTTGTGGGATTAGCTTTCAATAAAATTTTGGATAATGAGTGAATATTTTTTTCCTGTGGAACAGAACAGCTGCGTACTTTAGGTGATGTCAACATATTTATGGAAACATTGCGTCATTTGTTCAATGCACTTTGGAGGCTGCATTACACAAGCGAGGAGAAAACAGCAGGATATTATTTATGCTGCACTGTGGCTTTGAAAGTGACATCACAATCTTTATAAAAGTTATTAATTTAGCAACACAAATGTAGATTTCTTCCTACTTTTCTGATGGTAACAATCTGCAATTCTTTTAAAGAAAAAATGTACTTAGCATGTTTGAAACTTTATTTCCATTATTTGTTTGCATTTTGGTAACAGGTAAACATAGTGAAGGGGGAATTAAAAACAAAACCCTTCCCCCAGACCTCAAGGTGCAGACTATTTGATCCACATGTTTTGAATCATTTTAAAGACAAGTGTGACCTCAAAAACATTTCTACCCTAAACTGAATTAAACTGGGATAATGGTGGGGTTGGAAAACTAGCTAGGCTTCCTGAGCTCTGTCAGTGATTTCTTAACTGAGAATCTTTGGGGAATCTGTGAAGAAAAGTTTTCCTTTCAGAGCTCTGCTATTTAAATCTCAATACTATGGAAATTTAAATTTTTCCCAGGTTTTCAAACCATGGGCTTCAGCTTCCAACTTCCTCATTTGACAGCACTGCCCCAGAGCACAAATGAGCAGCCAAAATGCGATTACCCAGCATCTGATGTCAGGGTGCCTCCTCGCTCACACACTAGAAGCAATAATGTTGCTTCCTCTGTCCCAATTGGCTCTCACTCTCCCTTTGATTTAGGTTCTTGGTAGTTGCAGTGTGATGATTAAGCACAGGTAAGACCGGGAGAGAAGGAAGTCATATTTATTGCACAGCTAATTACGCACTGTGCTAGTTCCTCACATATGTTATTATTCAATTTCCTTTCTGCTTTAATGACTCTTTACATCTCTCTACCAATATATTCAGTTTCCTGATTAGACCTTCCAGTGAAACATGCAGTTTTGATCCCTGGCTGGTCTTTTCCCCACAATCCCTATTTGCTTTCTTACACTGGCAAACAAAGTAACTATGCTCTTTTTTCTTTCTCTTTTTCTTTTTACTCATCTTCTGGAATGTCTAAACTTCAGCCTAGTCTGAGAGACCAGTTACAATCACTGGCCCTTTTCCTGGGTCTTATTCTGGCCTCACACTCCTTTCAAAGTGGAAGGTACCTCTCAAGAAAGAACAGTTTGGGCTTCCCTGGTGGCGCAGTGGTTATTTTTATTGTTTTAATCTTGAAAACAATAAAAGTTTCTGCACGTTGTCCCACGGCTGAGGTGTTGGTGCAGTCATTTTGTGTTAGGAACTCTGGTCTAAGTGCCTGTGCAAGGCCTCTGACTGTGGCACCCTATGAGCAAGTGAAACTAGACCAAGCACAAAGGAAAAATAAAAGGTTAGACTTTATTAGCCGGATTCTATTTTTATTTCCCTGGAATTGTTCCTGGGCTTTGCCAGTGACACTTAAAAAAATGAAAAAATTGAAGGAATGATATTAAAGTGCCAGGTAGCAGTTTTGATGATCTTCATACTGTTTTACTTTATACTTAATGACATTGATAAAATGGAGCAATGTTGTATTTCACAATTTCAAGTGTTTTCCAATCATGCTGTAAAATTTCACTTCGCAAGTGAGTGTGTATAAGTAGACTCATGGGAGTATATCTTTTTTCTTTTAAAAAATACATACATTTGATTAAGAAAATAAAATAGCAAATTTACCTAGCAATTTGACCTCAAGGATTTGAAACATTGATTATTTAAGAAAAAATGTAACATTTTCCTTAGAATATGAAGTTATTGATGAAGCATTTCAGGATTGTTCCCTGAATCATGGTAACTTTTCAAATGAATGAAGACATGGATCATTCCAAATAGTTATATCTAAATAATTTCATTTAGGGCCTTGGGAGGCTAAAACTCACTTTAAGGAAAGTATCACAATGATGAAAGAAATAAGCCTTAGAATCTGGACAAGTACTTGTGATATATATCCCTAAGTTTGTCACAGTGGCATAGAAATAGCACAGTTATAAGAGAAACCCCTATAAACTATTTTATTAAGAAATTATTTAAGAAATCAAAGTGGTTAGCATTGGGAATCACCTATTTTGCTCACTATATTCCAGAATTTCTGGGACATTACAGCTCAAGAGCCAATTTCAAGATCTTTTATGAGAATATTATACTTGTCATGATTGGTAGTGTTTTATCTAGAAATAGTTTTCAAAATAAAACACAAAAATAATTCAGCTATATTGCTCTAAAAATATACTGTATACACAAAAATTAAGCAATTTTGGTTGTATTTGGTCTTAGAGGAAATAATAATATAAAAATTCTCTTACTTAAGACTAAAAATACCATTAACAAAGATTAATAATAGAGATCAAAGAATTAAATGCTAATCTACAGGAGACCTATGAGAACTTCAATACACAGATAGCTAATACCAGTCTGTTTTAATAAAATTTTAATTGCGTGTTAATTATTTATTCATTAAATTGTTTATTCTAGTACTCTATCTGGAGTCTCTAGTGACCCTGAATGAAAGAATCCAAGCCCCCAGTTGCTTGTAAACAACCAAGCAGACATTTTTACTGCATTTAAATTAGTTGTAATGGGAAAACATGTGATAATAAGTATGGAACCCTCTCAAACTTCATGAGTTTACACTTACTGCCTAAATCAGAAATTGCAACATTCACATATTAGCTTTAAAACTAATTAAGTTATATTGACTCTTTTTTTTTTTTTTTTTTTTTGCGGTACGCGGGCCTCTCACTGTTGTGGCCTCTCCCGTTGCGGAGCACAGGCTCCGGACGTGCAGGCCCAGCAGCCATGGCTCACGGGCCCAGCCGCTCCGCGGCATGTGGAATCTTCCCGGACTGGGGCACGAACCCGTGTCCCCTGCATTGGCAGGCGGACTCTCAACCACTGCGCCACCAGGGAAGCCCCTTGACTCTATTTTTGACTCAAGACTAGAATATATGAATTTATGGTAAGTGCATATAATAGGAAGAGTGGAACAATATTTATAATCAAGACTTTCTATAAATTGGATCTATAATTAAGCAGACAATACATACTTTTTTTTTTTTTACAATTACCTATTATAGGCCAAGGTATGGAATAACATAGCATGGTCTTTATCCTTAATGAGATCATGATCTAGTGAAAGATACAGCTGTGAAAGCAAAGTATTAAACTATGATGAGAAAAGCAAAAAGTACTATGGAGTTACAAAGGAAGAGGCAGCGATTAGAGGATCATATTTAAGCTGGTTTTTGAAGGATGACTAGATTCAACTAGGCTAAGTAAGTTATTCCTAGGGAAATGCTCAGAGGCATTAAAAGATGTTTCAGGAACAGCAAAATTAATGGGATAGTGTATAGGGACATATAGATATGGAAGATGAAACTGAAAGTAGGTGTGAAATTGACTAGTAAACAACATTGTATATCGGGATTTAAATTTTTCACTTTATTTTGTATATAGCAAACTGAGAATCAACATGTGTTTTTGAAGAAAGTTGATTTACTTTTCTTTTCGAAAAATAACTCTGGCATCGGAGTAAAATATGGATGGAAATGCTGATTTCCTGTGGGTAGTGGTGAACAGAGAGTAATTAAGAACTATAGGTGAGAAATAGTAGAAGGTCTGAACTGTGGAAATGGCAGTGGGATTGAACAGAGGCAGCGCGATTGCAAGAAACTCTGTTGTGGTAGAATAAATGTTAACTGATTGAATATAGGTGGAAAGACAAGAAATTGTTTAATATAATTCTGAAGTTTTTAGTTTGAGGTTATCCTGAAGCTATTAACTAACATAAGGGATTTAATAGAAGTGAAACCAATTTTACTCACGCTAGTGGATCTTAATTTATTTGTCCTTACATATCCAAGGACTCAGATGTGACTTGTCCTTTCTTTTTTATTTTATTTTATTTTTTAAATTTAATTTATTTTGTTAATTTTAAATTTTTTTAGTTTTGGCTGCATTGGGTCTTCATTGCTGCACGTGGGCTTTCTCTAGCTGCAGTGAGCAGGGGCTACTCTTCGTTGCAGTGGGCAGGCTTCTCATTATGGTGGCTTCTCCTGTTGTGGAGCACAGGTTCTAGGCGTCCAGGCCTCAGTAGTTGCAGCACGCAAGCCCTGGAGTATGCAGGTTTCAGTAGTTGTGGTGCGTGGGCTCAGTAGTTGCAGCATGCAAGGCTCTAGAGTGCAGGCTCAGTAGTTGTGGCACACGGGCTTAGTTGCTCCGCAGCATGTGAGATCTTACCAGACAAAGGATCGAATCCATGTCCCCTGCATTAGCAGGCAGATTCTTAATCACTGCACCACCAGGGAAGTCCGTGACTTGTTCTTTTTAATGAATTCTGCTACACTGGATCACTGGGTGGGGCAGCACTGGAATTGTAAGAAGTATTTTCACTAGTTTTCTTAATGGGACAAGTCAAGTGAGTCATATGTAATCTAAAGAAAGAGGAGTGGCAGTTTAAAAACTTCCTGAGATTTAGTTTCCTAACAAACTTGTGCATATTATTTGACCTCAAATGTAATGGTGAAGTTAAGTTTTCACTATATCAGTGTACATATAAGAAGGTAGAAACTTGATTCCAAAGGAGTTGCTCAGTCATAAAGAAAATTCAGGAACTATTCAATGTAAGTCTATATAAAAAGGGTCCAGGGCTTCCCTGGTGGCGCAGTGGTTGAGAGTCCGCCTCCTGATGCAGGGGACACGGGTTCGTGCTCCGGTCCGGGAAGATCCCACATGCCGCAGAGCAGCTGGGCCCGTGAGCCATGGCCGCTGAGCCTGCGCGTCCGGAGCCTGTGCTCCGTAACGGGAGAGGCAACAACAGTGAGAGGCCCGCGTACCGCAAAAAAAAAAAAAAAAAAAAAAAAAAGGGTCCGGAGAGCAAGAGATCAAAAGAGACAAGAAGAAAAAGTATACATCCCTAAGGTGAATTCCAATTACATGGTAAAATCTGTTTGACTTTTGTACTGTTTGGTGCTTTACTTCGTGCCCAGTAGAGGTGATCGTTCACTTTACAGTGCCTCTATGCCTATAAATGTCCACTCCTCCAGTAATCAAGGTGTCTAGAAAATGTGAAATATAATATTTTTTAAAAGTGGATTTTTTTGGTCACCAGAGAATGAAAATACAACTATTTCTAAAATCTTAAACTTGAGAAAAGTAATCTTGATTTACACAAATTAAATGAGATAGGCTTACATAGCTGGTGAATTGGTAGTGACTTTTGAGAATATATGAAATGGAATAATTTATTTAAATGATTGCTGCTGAAATTAATTGAATTTTAAAATAATTCTTATGAAAATATACTCAGTTTTTATTGTCAAATATATTTGTATTGTCAAATATTTTATATTATCTGAGAAAATAAAATTAAAAAGAGATTTGTCAAAAAAGTATTACTAGATACTGTCAAATAGGTTGAGATGCTAACCTCAGACTTTTGTGGATCCAAAGCATACATTTCAAAATGACAATTTATTGATTATTTTCCAGACTACAAGTGTTTTTAAGCTTTGTCCTCCCCTTGTGCCATAAATTTAAAACACACACAAACACACACATGTGCAATCATGTGAGTACATAAACAAGGTCCAAATGAAAAGCTCTGAAAAACAAATTTTATGGAGCCAACTAAAATCCATTTATTTTTGTATTTGCAGAATCTTTGAAAGATGCTCTGAAAGTATTTTGATGTTTCTTGAAATATCAACCTTGAAATATCTCCAAATCTATGAAGTGACATTCCATGTAAAATATTTGATATAGAAGAATTAGTATTTCAATGCAAGAAAAGTTATTTGGAGAAAGTATTTCATACTTAAATAAGATATAATAATAATATATAAAATAATATAAAAAGTTATTTTAGCATTAAGAAAGGTACAATGTAGTACCTTGTATTACAAGGATATGTGTGTATATGTGTGTGTGTTGAAGAGCACTTATTGTCTAGTCTCTTGGATATTGATGGTTATTTCTTATTTTAAGCTGAAGAAGAAAAATAAAAAGGAAATTTGAACTTGATTCTAAAAAATATTCATGTTGAAGAACTCTAAGAAAAAAGTGGGTTCTCAATAAATACTTGATTATGAATTAAATTGCGTTCCTTGTAAACAGGAAACTTGAGCTTATAGAAGAGTACCATCATGAGAACTTTTCATCATAAGGATCTAAAATGCCTGTTGTAATACAACTTGATTCTATAGCTTTAGACTTGTTTATGTATACCATTTGATCAGCTTGGAAGAAAACTAACATCTAAAAGTAAAATATACATATTAACTTTTGATCACAGAGCATATAATGTGATTTTTGTCATAACTTCTAAGCATCTTTTATTAGGAGTTTTATAATTTTATTATCTGTCACATCATTTTTAACTAATTTTGAGCTATATGGTTTTATGCATGTCCATATACAAATAAAATACTTCAGATAAATGGTTGGAGATACACTCTCTTCCCTGTAAGTCATTTAAATAATTATCTTAAGTGTTTTTTTGATTAAATATCTATCATTTTTATCTCTTTAAATAAGAAAAACGTTTTACTCGTCATCTTGTGGTTGTGTCATCAACTACTACTACTCTTACTACAATTACTAAAATTAATATTAGTTAATATATATTGTGCATTTGGTTCAGATACTAAGCATTTTGTGTACAATGCTTTTTTTAACATCTTTATTAATAGAGTATAATTGCTTTAAAATGTTGTGTCAGTTTCTGCTGTATAACAAAGTGAATCAGCTTTATGTATATGTATATCTCCATATCCCCTCCCTCTTGCATCTCCCTCCCACACTTCTAGGTGGTCACAAAGCACCTAGCTGATCTCCCTGTGCTATGCAGCTGCTTCCCACTAGCTAGCTATTTTACATTTGGTAGTGTATATATATATGTCAATACTACTCTCTCACTTCATCCCAGCTTACCCTCCCCGTGTCCTCAAGTCCATTCTCTATGTCTGTGTCTTTATTCCTGTCCTGCCCCTAGGTTCATCAGAACCTTTTTCTTTTTTTTTTTTTTTAGATTCCATATATGTATGTTAGCATATGGTATTTTGTTTTCTCTTTCTGACTTACTTCACTCTGTATGACAGACTCTAGGTCCATCTACCTCACTACAAATAGTTCAATTTCATTTTTTATATGGCTGAGTAATATTCCATTCTATATATGTGCCACATCTTCTTGATCCATTCATCTGTCGATGGACACTTAGGTTGCTTAAATGTCCTGGCTATTGTAAATAGTGCTACAACGAATATTGTGGTACATGAATCTTTTTGAATTATGGTTTTCTCAGGGTATATGCCCAGCAGTGGGATTGCTGGGTCATATGGTAGTTCTATTTTTAGTTTTTTAAGGAACCTCCATACTGTTCTCCATAGTGGCTGTATCAATTTACATTCCCACCAACAGTGCAAGAGGGTTCCCTTTCTCCACACCATCTCCAGCTTTTATTGTTTGTAGATTTTTTAATGCTGGCCATTCTGACAGGTGTGAGGTGATACCTCATTGTGATTTTGATTTGCATTTCTCTAATGATTACTGATGCTGAGCATCTTTCATTTGTTTGTTGGCAGTCTGTATATCTTCTTTGAAAAAATGTCTATTTTGGTCTTCTGCCCATTTTTGGATTGGGTTACTTGTTTTTTTTTTATATTCAGCTGCATGAGCTGCTTGTATATTTTTGAGATTAATCCTTTGTCAGTTGCTTCATTTACAAATATTTTCTCCCATTCTGACAGTCGTCTTTTTTGTCTTGTTTATGGATTCCTTTGCTGTGCAAAAGCTTTTAAGTTTCATTAGGTCCCATTTGTTTATTTTGTTTTTATTTCCATTTCTCTAGGAGGTGGGTCAAAAAGGCTTTTGCTGTGATTTATGTCATAGAGTGTTCTGCCTATGTTTTCCTCTAAGAGTTTTATAGTGTCTGGCCTTACATTTAGGTCTTTGATCCATTTTGATTTTATTTTTTTATACAGTGTTAGCGAGTGTTCTAATTTCATTCTTTTACATGTAGCTGTCCAGTTTTCCCAGCACCACTTATTCAACTGTCTGTCTTTTCTCCACTGTATATTCTTGCCTCCTTTATCAAAGATAAGGTGACCATATGTGCATGGGTTTATCTCTGGGCTTTCTATCCTGTTCCATTGATCTATATTTCTATTTTTGTGCCAGTACCACACTGTCTTGATTACTGTAGCTTTGTAGTATAGTCTGAAGTCAGGGAGCCTAATTCCTCCAGCTCTGCTTTTCTTTCTCAAGATTGCTTTGGCTATTCGGGGTCTTTTGTGTTTCCAAACAAATTGTGAAATTTTTTGTTCTAGTTCTGTGAAAATTGCCATTGGTAGTTTGGTAGGGATTGCGTTGAATCTGTAGATTGCTTTGGGTGGTATAGTCATTTTCACAGTGTTGATTCTTCCAATTCAAGGACATGGTATATCTCTCCATCTTTTTGTATCATCTTTAATTTCTTTCATCAGTGTCTTATAGTTTTCTTCATACAGGTGTTTTGTCTCAGGTAGGTTTATTCCTAGGTATTTTATTCTTTTTCTTGCAATGGTAAATGGGAGTGTTTCCTTAATTTCTCATTCAGATTTTTCATCCTTAGTGTATAGGAATACAAGAGATTTCTGTGCATTAATTTTGTATCCTGCTACTCTACCAAATTCACTGTTTAGCTCTAGTAGTTTTCTGGTAGCATCTTTAGGATTCTCTATGCATAGTGTCATTTCATCTGCAAACAGTGACAGTTTTACTTCTTTTCAGATTTGGATTCCTTTTATTTCTTTTTCTTTTCCGATTGTTATGGCTACAACTTCCAAAACTATGTTGAATAATAGCGTTGAGAGTGTGCAACCTTGACTTGTTCCTGATCTTACTGGAAATGGGTTCAGTTTTTTACCATTGAGAACAATGTTGGCTGTGGGTTTGTCATATATGGCCTTTATTATGTTGAGGTGGGTTCCCTTTATGCCTACTTTCTGGAGAGTTTTTTTCATAAATGGGTTTTGAATTTTGTCAAAAGCTTTTTCTGCATCTATTGAGATTATCATATGGTTTTTATCTTTCAATTTGTTAATATGGTGTATCACATTGATTGATTTGCATATATTGAAGAATCCTTGCATTCCTGGGATAAACCCCACTTGATCATGGTGTATGATCCTTTTAACGTGCTTCTTTTATTTCAGTTAGTGATTTCTTTTGTTTCAATTAGTGATTCTGAAAGTAATATGCATTAATATGATACACCAAAATTGTACCTGGCAACTGCAGAATATATTCCAGTATTATTTCATGTTACTCTTAAAGTTGTCTGTATATAAGTTGAGTGTTACTTACCTGAAATGTAGTAATTGTTTACATATTATTACAATGTAATAATTTTTTACATAATCCAACCAAATGGATTATGAATGGTAAAGTTGTAAGTTTTACTTGGATAAAATCATTCAAAAATAATTAAATTTTTAAAAAGTTATAATGTCAGTTTTACTTAATTTTCATTTTAAAATTGTGATATATCTCAATTAAACTGTATTCTTTAAATTTTTATAATTTTAAATATATAAACAAGAAAATAATTGAATATATACTAAAATTGATTTTTGAGTTGATTCATTTGGATTATATTTATTTTTCATTAAAATTTATTGTAAATGAGTACATGCAAGTATAAATAAACTTTATTTTTAAATCTTCATTTTTTATTAAATGAAACCAAAGGTGAAAAATTATAACTACATAATTATTAATTTTGTTAAAATAAAGACAACTATATTTTATGTAATATGTAGTAACTTAAATGTATTTATTTATTTAATTACTTAATAACATTACCAGACCACAAGAACAAACCATACATATTATTATAATTAAATTCTGTCTTTATATCTTGCTTACTTACAGAAAAATTGTATTTTCCTATTCTGTCAATATGGATGCATGATTTTCAAGGTAAGTAGATATATCACATTTTATTTAACTGTTACCTTAGTTTTAATTTTCTTAGTGTTTAGAATTATATTATGTGGTTATATTTGTATTTTGGCCCAGTCCCTACACAAGCTAGATGTAGTCTTGTTTCTAATTTTTCCCCATGTTTCATAGCATTTTTCAGTCTCCTACAGTGTATCCTTCTTCTATTCAAAACCTCTCATTCTTTTAATCCCACTGGACTAAACTTTTGGATAGCACATCTTCTCTATTTACATTCACCGTCTAGAATGAGGGTTGGCCCAAAAACAATCCACTGACTGGTTTCCTAAGACCTGTGATCTAAGAATGGTTTAATGATCTTTGACAAGGCCACAATGAGCCTAGAAAATATCCTTAACTGTTCCTGAGTTGTTCTGTGTTATGAGTGTGTTTTGGAAAAATCTCATACAGTGAATAAAACAACGAATTTCTCGAAATATTTCTGCTTCATAATTCAATTCAAATCACCAACAAAGTGAAAGGACTTTCTCACTTTTTAAACTAAAACTGTTACTTATTTGGAATCCAACTTTGATTTCACAAGTTCAAATTATCTCAGTGCTTTGAAACCATTTTCTCTGAGATGTTTAACTTAACATGACATGCAATATGCATCTGAATATTTAAATTGATGAACATTTTAGATATAGTCTATTTGATGAATTTAAGGTGGAAAGAACCTAACTGACAAACAGCCGATCTACAAAACAAGTCTGTAGATATAAGTGGATGGCATTTTTGGAGATCTGGAAACTAATTCCTGCAGATCTAAAAACCTACAGTTGCTGGTAAGTAAAAACCTTGGTATTCCACTTTCAAACACTTTAATCAAGTAGGTATATAGCTAGTGTCATCATATTACAATGACACTAGGAATCAGTGTAATGTGGGCTTTATAACAACAGATCTACAGGTCGGGCACAATTCTACCTTTGACTTTATTCAAGTTTACCAGTATATCAAAATAGAAGAAGAGGAAGAGGAAGAGGGAAGAGAGCGAGGAGGCGGAGAAGGAGGAGGAGAAGGAGAAGGAGAAGAAGAAGAAGAAGAAGAAGAAGACAAAGAAGAAGAAGGAGAAGGAGAAGGCAGAGAAGGAGAAGAAGAAGGAGGAGGAGAGAAAGAAGGACAAAGAGGAGAAGGAGGAGGAGGAGAGAGAGGCAGGGGGAGGGGGATAAGAAGAAGGTGGTTCTAAAAGTTGCAGGCAGTTCAGAGAGGTATTTTGGGAAAAGAAAATAAAAAGTAAAAGTATTTAACTGGGGCTTCCCTGGTGGAGCAGTGGTTAAGAGTCTGCCTGCCAATGCAGGGGACACAGGTTTGAGCCCTGGTCCACGAAGATCCCACATGCCATTGAGCAACTAAGCCCACATGCCACAACTACTGAAGCCCGAGCACCTAGAGCCCATGCTCTGCAACAAGAAGCTACCACAATGAGAAGCCCATACACTGCAACGAAGAGTAGCCCCAGCTCCCTGCAACTAGAGAAAGCCTGCGCGCACAGCAATGAGGACCCAACTCAGCCAAAAATAAATAAATAAATTTATAAAAAAATATATTTTACTGTATTATGGGACAAAAACATCATTTTTATATTTTTTATTAAATACAGGCAATAGTTATTTGATTATTCCTATTGTATTTACATTCTCTTTTTAAAAAGTTTTACATTTATTTACCTTAAGAATATACAATAACATAGGTTATAAAATTTAATATTCAATAAAAGGTTTAAAGAAGTTAAATGAATTTCTCTTTTAGAGGACAGAAACATTATAAAATATTGTTATATTTTACTCACACATATTATTTATTTACTGTATCCTAATTGCCACTGTTTAGTCCTACTGTTATTGCTTAAATTATAATAATATTTATGTAATAAAAAATTTAATAATACAGAAAAATCTATTTCAAATAAATATCTATTTTCACATATTTATGTTTAGGTAATAACACAGGAAAAAACCTACCTAAGGAGACAAAAAACCTGTATGCAGAAGACTATAAGACCCTGATGAAAGAAATTAAAGATGATACAAACAGATGGAGAGGTATACCATGTTCTTGGATTGGAAGAACCAACATTGGGAAAATCACTATACTACCCAAAGCACTCTACAGATTCAGTGCAATCCCTATCAAACTACCAATGGCATTTCGCAGAACTAGAACAAAAAATTTCACAATCTGTATGAAAACACAAAAGATCCCGAATACCCAAAGCAATCTTGAGAAAGAAAAGCAGAACTGGAGGAATCAGGTTCCCTGATTTCAGACTATACTACAAAGCTATACTACAAAGACTATACTACATGGTATATCTCTCCATCTGTTTGTTTCATCTTTAATTTCTTTCATCAGGGTCTTATAGTCTTCTGCATACAGGGTTTTTGTCTCCTTAGGTAGGTTTTTTCCTAGGTATTTTATTCTTTTTGTTGCAAAGGACTACAATGACGAAGAATATCAGAAAATGCATTATAAATTAACGAAAAGAAATATTTGAAGCCGACCTCAATTCTAGTTTCTACATGTTAAAGGATTGGAAGTAGCCACCTTCATCCTTACAACAAGATAAAAGCTGCATAAACTGAAAATTAACATTTCTTACCTATCAGAGAACTGAGGTTGCAGTGCAAATCACCACCCAGAAATCTGAGTGACAGGCAAATAGATAAAATCACATTGAGATCAGCTGACTTGGACATACACTGATAGAAATACTCCAGTAATGAGGATTGAAGACTATCATGAGAGTGAGAAACTTCTGCAGGTTCCAGTCTTAGGAGGTCCCCACACTTTCATGGATTTATTTCCAGGAACCCTACCAGGTTTCCAAGATAAAGAGCAAAGAAAAATCAGGAGCAGAAGGTTGGAAACAGTAACCATCACTAAATATACTCTATATTTTCCAAAACAAAAGCTTACTCTCCATTGTAAAAGATTTTATAAGAGCCTTATCTCACACAGACTAAAGGGCAATCATTCTGCCTATTGTACTGACAATACTGACAATACCAATTGCTGGGGAAAACGTGGAGTAAGGGAATGTAAAATGGCCCAGCCACTTTGGTAAACAGTTTGGTAATTTCTTACAAAAACCAACAGTCTTACCATACAGTCTTGCAATCATATTCCTAGGCATTCACTTAAAACATTTGAAAACTTATGTCCACACAAAAACTTAGGTCCTACACAGGAAAGTTTATAGAAGCTTTATTCCTCAACACCAAAATTAAAACAACCAGTATGCCCTTCAATAGGAGAAAGAAGAAATGAAGTGTGATGCATCCATGTAATAGCATATTATTCAGCAATGAAAAACATGAGCTATCAAACCATGGAAAGACATAAATGTACCTAAATGCATGATTTCAATAGTTTAAAAGCCAGTCTGAAAGTCTATATTCTAAAAGATTCCAATTATATGATATTATGGAAAAGGCATAACTGTAGATACAATAAAAATGTGTGGTTTCTGGAGATTTTGGAGAAGGTGGGGTGGTGAACCATGGGGAATTCTTAAATGGTGAAACTATTCTGTATGATACTGTAATGATGGATACATGACATTATGCATTAGTCAAAACCCATAGAACTTTACTGGATATGGCTTAATGTATGCAAAGTTTTAAAAATCCTTTAGGAGATAGAAGATTACAGAATGGAATTCAGAATGTGACAGAACAGTCTAGCTGTATTACAAATGCATGAAACAATCTGACCGAAGTAGATAAGGGAAAAGATGCAGCCCTAGAGAAACTTTGGAAACGAGTGGAATCTGTAAGATTGAAGGCAAAGAATTTGCAGATAAGCATTGTACTGTGGTTGAGAAGGTTGTTTCCAGGGTACAGAAGTTAACAATTCTGTCACTACTGTACATGTATACTGGAAATGAACAGCTAAGTAAGTGGATGGCAGATTGCGGGAGCCAGGTTTCTCACAGTTTGATTGAGAGTTTGAAGATAAGTAAGGAGAGGGGGCTAAAATGATTGGTGGGATCATGGATTATAGTTGGGGATGCTATGAACTCACAGTTAGCTTAATATAGATGTATATATTTACATATAAAATACTTATAGATATGTGTATATATACAGATTAGTATATACATGTATATTTCCTTGCTGTATCAATTAAGAGAGCCTGGAAACACTATCAACATCCAGTAGCAATGTGGATATCAATGCACATATCTTGGTTTTTATTATTATTTTTCAAAAAAAGGAGCTAGAGCTTCTTGGAGAAATGTCTGGTTCTAGAACTGGGGCAGGAACTATACAAGATGAACCTGGAGCATCTCCCATTGTCAGAAAGTAAGGAAATGCTCAATAAGAAAAGAATACCTACATTTATGGGATTACATCAAAGGGAAATAAGGGTTAATTGGAGGTCCCAGTGGCCAAAACTGAAACAGTTTAAGCAATAAGGTAAAATAGTATTGGATTATAACTCAAAGTATAAGACAAGTATGTATGAGTTCATACTGATATGAATAAATAATCTTATAAATAAATAACTGGAAAAGACAAATCTCTCTAGTAGAAAAATTTCATATAATTTCTGTAGATACTTCACCCTCATGGAGGAGATTCATGCATCCCCACTCTTTAAGTGTGAGCTGTGCGTGGTGAATTCCTTCCAAAGAATGCAGTATGAAAATATGGGAAGAAAAGTAGTCACCTTGCAGTGGAGAACCCTGACAAACACTATCACAACCAGGTGATCAAGGTCAGTATCAACAATGATAAATCATGTTGATAGCATGTACTTGATATTATGTGACAAAAATGATACTTTACAGTTGTGGTCTTCTTTCTAATAAATCGTAAATCCAGTCTGACCATGAGAAAAACATCCAAAAAATTCCAGTAGAGGGAATCTTGCAAAATTCTACAAAGTCACATTCAAAAACAGGCAAGTCTGAGGAACAGCCACAACCAAGAAAAACCTAAGGGGACATAACAAGTAAATGTAGTGTGGTACCTTGGAACAGAAAAAGACTTTACATAAAAACTCAGGTAATCTGAATAAAGTAGGTAGTAGTAGTGTATCAATATTGGTTCATTAATTATAACAAACGTACATACTAATGTACGATGTTAATGATAGGGAAATTCAGTGAGGGGGTATTTGTACCATCTTCTCATTTTTTTGGTAATTTTAAAACTGTTTAATAATAAAGTATATTAGAAAACATTTATTTTACGAAATAGTTACATTTCATAAATGTATTTTTTATCCAAAAAGTCTTATTATCCATGCAAAGGTTAAATCAAAATCAAAATCTTGCTATTTCCTTAGATACCTGTCATAAATGATGGTAAAACCTACACCCAGATTCTTTAGTGCATCTTTAAATTCTCCTGTGTTCAGAAATGAATGGTTAATGGCTTTGCATTGTGTGTCTGGGTGTTTTTAAATCTTTTTTTCTTTCTTATCCAAGTCTTCTAACCCTTTTAGAAGCTAAATTTTGTCATTTTAATATGACGGTAATTGCTATACACTACTCTACTCAGTATCCAAGTGTATTGCCTTGGGAAAAAAAAAGAGATAAGTGCCCTTTTGAGTTTAAATAGATTTGTTCTGCAGATATGCCAAAGTGCATTTTATTATTTTTTAAAAACCTCTGTAAAATGAATCTGAATCTGTTTCAATTGCTTCATATTACTGATGGTGAGATCTTGAATGAGATTATTTTGTCCTACATAAAAAATCTGAGAAAAAAACAAAAAAAACCTTTTGGTATAAACTATACACCCTTTGTCTCTGATTTTAATGAAGAGTTTATTTAACTAGACAGCTCTGAAGTCATTTCCAAGGAACAAATTGTGATATCCATCCACAAAACAGTTTATGGTGACCTGTAGCATCTTTTTTTCTAAAGAAGTAACCTATGCATTTTAAGGGTGAGTATTTGTGTTGCAATCATTCAAATTTTATAATACATTACCTTAATTACATCAACAGAACAGACATATTTTATTAGATTTAATAGTTGAAAATAGTATGAACAGAGACATGGAATCAATAGAATGTACTCCCCCACCCCCACCCTTTTTTAAGTTGGCTAAGTTTTGGAAATGTCTAATCCCAAACTTTCAAATTTAATTCCAGGACAGTTTCATCTAATAAAATCTTTAAAATGCATAAATAATGGAACTGTTCAGGTTGAAAGGGTGTGGAGGAGGTGGAAAAGAAAAGTTGTTTATCCTTGTTGCTAACCCCTCCATCCTCACCATCACAGAATCTTGTAAATTTTGGAACATGGCCTGAAAATTAAATGACACAGATCCAAGTGACTTCATTTATCACTAAGCTTTTAAAGGGATCCTTTTAAAGAAAAGTGAAAGTCTGAAGGGAAGAAGAAATTATAAGATGTTGATGGACTTATGGAAAGTTTCATAGTGAAGGGCAGAACTAAGCTTGATAAATATTCAGAAATACTCAGAGAGAATAGAGACCTTGAGTCCATGACTCCTCTTTCCACTACACCACACATATTCAATCATAATTATGATTATGAAGGAGGAAAACTGAACACTTATTTAAAATATATGACTTAATTTAAAGAAATTGAACTGCCTAAATAAATCTGGGGATGTAGTTTTCTAATTCAAAACCACAAGTTGTTCAGTTACTTCATTTTAAATTCATTTTAAATTCCCAAATCACAGCTGATATCACAATGCCTTTGTTATTTTACCAAATCTCAGTACTGCCCATGCTGTTATTTAACCATGTTCTTACATCAGTAATTTTTTGGATTTCAGTACATTTATTTTCAAAGAAACATGTACTCAATCCAATTGTCATTAATAGAAGCTAACTGTCAAAATAAAATCATTGGAATTCAAGAAAATTCTCTCTAGAAACTGTTATGTGTCCAAAGCTGCTCTTGCTTTGTTAAAAAAAAAGACTCATTTAAGAGATTTTAATGCAACTTAGAAACAAACAGATTTCTTTTTGGAAGATTGGGAAAGAAAATTAGAGAGTGATCTTTCTAAGGCAATAACTTGTTAATTTTCTTTGCCAGTCTTCTGTTTTTCCACTTCTTCCAACATATCCAACACTCTAGCAACACACCATTCCCTGAAAACACGTAATTTCACTTTACCTTCTTCCAGGGAGAATGAAAATATTTCCTTCTCTCTGACGCTTCTTTTCTACCCCAGAAAGAAGGATCATTTCCTTCTAAGAATGCTTCTATGATATGCTTTGTCTGTATTTTAAAAAATCACTTTGCCTCATTTTTTTGTTTCTCTCTCTCTCTCTCTCCCCGCCTTCTCTCTAGCTAAAATATATTACATACAATGATACAATATAGCTTACTTATTTAAATTATCAAGGGATCATGGCACCCACTTAGTTTTATAAAACCTTTTTTTTCTAATTTTAAAGAAATGTTTATTGTGGAAAACAAAAAAATATAATAATATGATTTTTTAAATTATCTCTATCCTATACAAATACTGTTTTTATTTTGGAAAACAGAATTTCAATAAATGTACAAAATGTGCACAAATGTTTTTGCATAATGTGATTATATGTATATTAGTTTTTTGTTTTTGTTTTTGTTTTTTGCGGTACGTGGGCCTCTCACCGCTGTGGCCTCTCCTGCCACGGAGCACAGGCTCCGGACGCGCAGGCCCAGCGGCCATGGCTCACGGGCCCACCCGCTCCACGGCATGTGGGATCCTCCTAGACCGGGGCACGAACCCGTGTCCCCTGCATCGGCAGGTGGACTCTCAACCACTGTGCCACCAGGGAAGCCCCTGTATATTAGTTTTTACCCCAAAACATGCAGTGAACCTTTTTGTGTATCACTAATTTTGTACTTATTTTTTGATGAATGAATAAATAAATACATAATAAAGTTCATGATCCTGAACTTTGATACCTTTCTGAATTAAAAGCAATCATTGATGCAGTGACGAGGAAATTTAACCACCTTGTCAGTAACTACTTCAATTACTATGATCAGAGCTTTTAAACTTTTGTTAATTCAGACTATGTGTAAAATTAAGGTGTTGGACATGTAATCTTAAAATAGTGAGGGAAATGAATTGACCAATAAAGGTTCTTGGTGGCAAGAAATAGCAAGGAATTCTGATACATTAAGCAGAAACTTAATTGGAAATATATAAAAAAGCTTTGAGAATTCATGGGAAAGCTGGAGTTGTTTAGGAAAATGGACCAGAACAAAGGAAACCTGGGTACCAAGAACTGTAGGTAAGGTCACATAATTGAAATTGTGTATTTAGAATTTCACTTTAAGCACTATCACTATTACTGGATTCTTGCTGCCTCTGAACTCTCTCATTGCTGCTGCTGTGAATAATCTCTCTTTTGACAGCATCTTTGTGGTAGCTCAACTGAATTTTATGTCCTGAGAGGGAACATCTGATTGGCCAAGCTTGCATGCCCACACTCAAGAGTTAGGACAACAAAGGGTAGTATGTTCATGTAATGGAATTCTACTCATCAACTAAAAGAAAAGGGAAGGAAAGAGAAGGGAAGGAAATACATGAGGAACAGAAGAAACTCAAAAATGTCATGTTAGGTAAAAGAAGGCAGACACAAGATAATGCATACTATATGATGTCTTTTATATGAAATTCAATACCAGGGAAAACTAATCTGGTAGTACTAGAAATCAAAGCAATGGTTGACTAACAGAGGTGGGTATTGACTGAAAAAGGTCATGAAGAAACCTTGGCATTATGGATGTATTCTATATCTTGACTGTGGTGGTGGTTATACATACTGGTAGTTGCTAGGAACAACAAAAACTTGATGTGCATTCAATTTTTTTATCGATTTTTTTACACTTCATTATTACTATTTTATCCTGATATGACATATTTGCTAATACTAACAGTGTTGAACTGGAGACTTATTGTAAAACCTTACTAAATTTCATTAATTTCCTAAGACCTTGGCATAGTTCTACTGATCCCGTTTAAGTAATTGTTCACAATTATTTATCTCCATGATGCAGAGGAAGTTAGGGATGTGGATTCTGCCTCAGGCCATCTGAGTTAGAACCCCAGCTCTTCTCCTGACCAACTATGTGAACTTGGCTGAGTAGCTTAACCTCTTTTTACCTGGGGTTCTTCACTCATAAAATGGCAGTAATAATAGTGCCTATCTTTTGTAATAAACTTAATACCTGGAGCATGGTAACTGTTCAATGTATATTAGCTATTATTATCTGAAAATTATCAATCTCTAAAATGTCTTTGACCCTTTTTATATTGTCATCTGATGTTGACCATACAAATGGAAGGACAATAAATGAATGAATTTATGGAGAGTAAGTCACTATAAATCTCTGCTAAATGAAGATTGTTTTTAGACAGCCCAAGTTAGAAGCTGATTTTAAAAGACCAACCAGTTTGACTTTGGTCTGAATTTCCTGTTAGAACCAGTTTCCAAAGAGTGCTCCTGGGTAGAGCCATCTAGGAAATCTTGACTGGTATTTTAGAAAGAGAAATTTTATAGTTAAATAGGCTTTAGCATGGCAGAGAACTAAAGCTTGCCAAAGGATTCATGACACACCTGTAGCAAGATAATCAGAAGCTACAGCAAAAATATTTGCTTACTTGTTAAATTAGAAGGGTATTTAATCATTAGAAGGAATTTTGATCAACACACATGATAAACACTTTGGAAATTAGAGATCCAAGTTTTAAATATAAATAGGGAGCAATAAAGGCATTAACATTTCATTTTTGTTTGATGAGTAAAGAGAGATTTTCAACAAACAATATTTTATTTAAATTCAATCCAAAAGTGTTTAAAACTAAAGCTGTAAATAAAACTCCTGGAGTAGCTAAAATTTGTCATTAAAACTTTCTTCTTTTCTTGAATTATTTTATTCTTCATCAGTGGTGTACCATTTTTATTTATATTTCATATCTCCCTCCCTCATGTATATATCTTTCCTCACCTAGACACCTAATATGTCCATAGTGTGGTTCATTGTGTTATTTCCCTTAGGAGAAATGTGATTCTGAGTGGTCCCTGACACCATGGAGGGATTTTGTATAATATATTCTGGCTTTTTTAATAATAGGTGTGTGACCTTGGACAAGTTAATATCTCTGTATTTCCGCTTTCATGTCTGTAAAACTGGGAATATAATAGTATCTCCTCCTAGATTTATTGTCATAATTAAATTCATATATATAAAGTGCTTAGAACAGTGCCTAGCGCATAGTAAACACTGTAAAAGTGTTAGCCATTGTCATCATAATAATCATTATTTGTACTACTAGTAATAAATAAAAAATTCTATAAATGTTTATGTTTTGTAGGAGAATCTCATAGAAGAGAACTTACAAGATTCAATGGGTAGCATCTAGATTTGAGGAGAGTATTTTCTGGGCATTGACCTGCCTCAAAATCCCTTAACTCATATCACCTACTCCATCTATTCATGAAGCCAGGCCTATACAAAATAAATGTGCTCTTTATTCTCCAGACAGCGAATATGATAAAAAAAAATGTGATAGTCATAGCCCTGGACTGGTAAAATCAACTATAGTTCTCTTTCTTTCAGCTTATCACAAAGAATATTTTAAAAATTCATATTTTAGACTTTTTTCAATCCTATATATTCAGCGGCCATAGGGAGGTTATAAACATTAAGTCAAAAGCTCTACTGTGCAATATTTGCATTTCTTTTACATTCCATTCTTCCTATTAACATTCTTGTCTAGTTATCCCAGATAAAACAGTTTTTATTTTTTTAATCATAAGGTACATTTCTAAAATTTAACCAATTTTGGAGAAATATTTTTAGCTATTAAGTTACCTGATAGAGTTTTGATTTAGTTCATATTCAAAATATGATATTGTCTTCCTGTTTATAAAATATATTTTCTGAAATAAGGCAAAATTTCTGTTTTAATTATAATATTTGAATCACACAAATATAGAACTTTTCATAGATCTTTTATTCTATTTTATGTTTTTTTTTTTTCACTATATTTTTTTATTTTTTTTATTTTACAAATTTAATCAGTTATACATATACATATGTTCCCATATCCCCTCCCTTTTGCGTCTCCCTCCCACCCTCCCTATCCCACCCCTCCAGGCGGTCACAAAGAACCGAGCTGATCTCCCTGTGCTATGCGGCTGCTTCCCACTAGCTCTCTACCTTACATCTGGTAGTGTATATATGTCCATGCCGCTCTTTCACTTTGTCACAGCTTACCCTTCCCCCTCCCCATATCCTCAAGTCCATGCTCTAGTAGGTCTGTGTCTTTATTCCTGTCTTACCCCTATGTTCTTGATGACATTTTTTTCTTAAATTCCATATATATGTGTCAGCATACAGTATTTGTCTTTCTCTTTCTGACTTACTTCACTCTGTATGACAGACTCTAGGTCCATCCACCTCATTACAAATAGCTCAATTTCATTTCTTTTTATGGCTGAGTAATATTCCATTGTATATATGTGCCACATCTTCTTTATCCATTCATCCGATGATGGACACTTAGGTTGTTTCCATCTCCGGGCTATTGTAAATAGGGCTGCTATGAACATTTTGGTACATGTCTCTTTTTGAATTATGGTTTTCTCAGGGTATATGCCCAGTAGTGGGATTGCTGGGTCATATGGTAGTTCTATTTGTAGTTTTTTAAGGAACCTCCATACTGTTCTCCATAGTGGCTGTACCAATTCACATTCCCACCAGCAGTGCAAGAGTGTTCCCTTTTTTCCACACCCTCTCCAGCATTTATTGTTTCTAGATTTTTTGATGATGGCCATTCTGACTGGTGTGAGATGATATCTCATTGTAGTTTTGATTTGCATTTCTCTAATGAGTAAAGATGTTGAGCATCCTTTCATGTGTTTGTTGGCTGTCTGTATATCTTCTGTGGAGAAATGTCTATTTAGGTCTTCTGCCCATTTTTGGATTGGGTTGTTTGTTTTTTTGCTATTGAGCTGCATGAGCTGCTTATAAATTTTGGAGATTAATCCTTTGTCAGTTGCTTCATTTGCAAATATTTTCTCCCATTCTGAGGGTTGTCTTTTGGTCTTGTTTATGGTTTCCTTTGCTGTGCAAAAGCTTTGAAGTTTCATTAGGTCCCATGTGTTTATTTTTGTCTTTATTTCCATTTCTCTAGGAGATGGGTCAAAAAGGATCTTGCTGTGATTTATGTCATAGAGTGTTCTGCCTATGTTTTCCTCTAGGAGTTTGATAGTGTCTGGCCTTACATTTAGGTCTTTAATCCATTTTGAGCTAATTTTTGTGTATGGTGTTAGGGAGTGATCTAATCTCATACTTTTACATGTCCCTGTCCAGTTTTCCCAGCACCACTTATTGAAGAGACTGTCCATTCTCCACTGTACATTCCTGCCTCCTTTATCAAAGATAAGGTGACCATATGTCCGTGGGTTTATCTCTGGGCTTTCTATCCTGTTCCATTGATCTATCTTTCTGTTTTTGTGCCAGTACCATACTGTCTTGATTACTGTAGCTTTGTAGTATAGTCTGAAGTCAGGGAGCCTGATTCCTCCAGCTCCATTTTTCGTTCTCAAGATTGCTTTGGCTATTCGGGGTCTTTTGTGTTTCCATACAAATTGTGAAATTTTTTGTTCTAGTTCTGTGAAAAATGCCATTGGTAGTTTGATAGGGATTGCATTGAATCTGTAGATTGCTTTGGGTAGTAGAGTCATTTTCACAATGTTGATTCTTCCAATCCAAGAACATGGTATATCTCTCCATCTGTTTGTATCATCTTTAATTTCTTTCATCAGTGTCTTATAATTTTCTGCATACAGGTCTTTTGTCTCCTTAGGTAGGTTTATTCCTAGGTATTTTATTCTTTTTGTTGCAATGGTAAATGGGAGTGTTTCCTTGATTTCACTTTCAGATTTTTCATCATTAGTATATAGGAATGCCAGAGATTTCTGTGCATTAATTTTGTATCCTGCAACTTTACCAAATTCATTGATTAGCTCTAGTAGTTTTCTGGTAGCATCTTTAGGATTCTCTATGTATAGTATCATGTCATCTGCAAACAGTGACAGCTTTACTTCTTCTTTTCCGATTTCGATTCCTTTTATTTCCTTTTCTTCTCTGATTGCTGTGGCTAAAACTTCCAAAACTAGGTTGAATAAGAGTGGTGAGAGTGGGCAACCTTGTCTTGTTCCTGATCTTAGTGGAAATGGTTTCAGTTTTTCACCATTGAGGACGATGCTGGCTGTGGGTTTGTCATATATGGCCTTTATTATGTTGAGGAAAGTTCCCTCTATGCCTACTTTCTGCAGGGTTTTTATCATAAATGGGTGTTGAATTTTGTCAAAAGCTTTCTCTGCATCTATTGAGATGATCATATGGTTTTTCTCCTTCAACTTGTTAATATGGTGTATCACATTGATTGATTTGCGTATATTGAAGAATCCTTGCATTCCTGGAATAAACCCCACTTGATCATGGTGTATGATCCTTTTAATGTGCTGTTGGATTCTGTTTGCTAGTATTTTGTTGAGGATTTTTGCATCTATGTTCATCAGTGATATTGGCCTGTAGTTTTCTTTCTTTGTGACATCCTTGTCTGGTTTTGGTATCAAGGTGATGGTGGCCTCGTAGAATGAGTTTGGGAGTGTTCCTCCCTCTGCTATATTTTGGAAGAGTTTGAGAAGGATAGGTGTTAGCTCTTCTCTAAATGCTTGATAGAATTCGCCTGTGAAGCCATCTGGTCCTGGGCTTTTGTTTGTTGGAAGATTTTTAATCACAGTTTCAATTTCAGTGCTTGTGATTGGTCTATTCATATTTTCTATTTCTTCCTGAGTCAGTCTTGGCAGGTTGTGCATTTCTAAGAATTTGTCCATTTCTTCCAGGTTGTCCATTTTATTGGCATAGAGTTGCTTATAGTAATCTCTCATGATCTTTTGTATTTCTGCAGTGTCAGTTGTTACTTCTCCTTTTTCATTTCTAATTCTATTGATTTGAGTCTTCTCCCTTTTTTTCTTGATGAGTCTGGCTAATGGTTTATCAATTTTGTTTATCTTCTCAAAGAACCAGCTTTTAGTTTTATTGATCTTTGCTATCGTTTCCTTCATTTCTTTTTCATTTATTTCTGATCTGATTTTTATGATTTCTTTCCTTCTGCTAACTTTGGGATGTTTTTGTTCTTCTTTCTCTAATTGCTTTAGGTGCAAGGTTAGGTTGTTTATTCGAGATATTTCCTGTTTCTTAAGGTGGGATTGTATTGCCATAAACTTCCCTCTTAGAACTGCTTTTGCTGCGTCCCATAGGTTTTGGGTCGTCGTGTCTCCATTGTCATTTGTTTCTAGGTATTTTTTAATTTCCTCTTTGATTTCTTCAGTGATCACTTCGTTATTAAGTAGTGTATTGTTTAGCCTCCATGTGTTTGTATGTTTTACAGCTCTTTTCCTGTAATTGATATCTAGTCTCATAGCATTGTGGTCGGAAAAGATACTTGATACAATTTCAATTTTCTTAAATTTACCAAGGCTTGATTTGTGACCCAAGATATGATCTATCCTGGAGAATGTTCCATGAGCACTTGAGAAAAATGTGTATTCTGTTGTTTTTGGATGGAATGTCCTATAAATATCAATTAAGTCCATCTTGTTTAATGTATCATTTAAAGCTTGTGTTTCCTTGTTTATTTTCATTTTGGATGACCTGTCCATTGGTGAAAGTGGGGTGTTAAAGTCCCCTACTATGATTGTGTTACTGTTGATTTCTCCTTTTATGGCTGTTAATATTTCCCTTATGTATTGAGGTGCTCCTATGTTTGGTGCATAAATATTTACAATTGTTATATCTTCTTCTTGGATTGATCCCTTGATCATTATGTAGTGTCCTTCTTTGTCTCTTCTAGTAGTCTTTATTTTAAAGTCTATTTTGTCTGATAGGAGAATTGCTACTCCAGCTTTCTTTTGGTTTCCATTTGCATGGAATATCTTTTTCCATCCCCTTACTTTCAGTCTGTATGTATCTCTAGGTCTGAAGTGGGTCTCTTGTAGACAGCATATATATGGGTCTTGTTTTTGTATCCATTCAGCCAGTCTGTGTCTTTTGGTGGGAGCATTTAGTCCATTTACATTTAAGGTAATTATTGATATGTATGTTCCTATTCCCATTTTCTTAATTGTTTTGGGTTCGTTATTGTAGTTCTTTTCCTTCTGTTGTGTTTCTTGCCTAGAGAAGTTCCTTTAGCATTTGTTGTAAAGCTGGTTTGGTGGTGCTGAACTCTCTCAGCTTTTGCTTGTCTGTAAAGGTTTTAATTTCTCCATCAAATCTGAATGAGATCCTTGCTGGGTAGAGTAATCTTGGTTGCAGGTTTTTCTCCTTCATCACTTTAAGTATGTCCTGCCACTCCCTTCTGGCTTGTAGAGTTTCTGCTGAGAGATCAGCTGTTATCCTGATGGGGATTCCCTTGTGTGTTATTTGTTGTTTTTCCCTTGCTGCTTTTAATATGATTTCTTTGTGTTTAATTTTTGACAGTTTGATTAATATGTGTCTTGGTGTATTTCTCCTTGGATTTATTCTGTATGGGACTCTCTGTGCCTCCTGGACTTGATTAACTATTTCCTTTCCCATATTAGGGAAGTTTTCAACTATAATCTCTTCAAATATTTTCTCAGTCCCTTTCTTTTTCTCTTCTTCTTCTGGAACCCCTATAATTCGAATGTTGGTGCGTTTAATGTTGTCCCAGAGGTCTCTGAGACTGTCCTCTGTTCTTTTCATTCTTTTTTCTTTATTTTGCTGTGCAGCAGTTATTTCCACTATTTTATCTTCCACCTCACTTATCCGTTCTTCTGCCTCAGTTATTCTGCTATTGATCCCATCTAGAGTATTTTTTATTTCATTTATTGTGTTTTTAATCGATGCTTGATTCGTCTTTAGTTCTTCTAGGTCCTTGTTAACTGTTTCTTGCATTTTGTCTATTCTATTTCCAAGATTTTGGATCATCTTTACCATCATTATTCTGAATTCTTTTTCAGATAGACTGCCTATTACCTCTTCATTTGTTAGGTCTGGTGGGTTTTTATCTTGCTCCTTCTCCTGCTGTGTGTTTTTCTGTCTTCTCATTTTGCTTATGTTACTGTGTTTGGGGTCTCCTCTTTGCAGGCTGCAGGTTCGTAGTTACCGTTGTTTTTGGTGTCTGTCCCCAGTGGCTAAGGTTGGTTTAGTGGGTTGTGTAGGCTTCTTGGTGGAGGGGACTACTGCCTGTGTTCTGGTGGATGAGGCTGGATCTTGTCTTTCTGGTGGGCAGGTCCACGTCTGGTGGTGTGTTTTGGGGTGTTTGCGGACTTTCTATGATTTGAGGCAGCCTCTCTGCTAATGGGTGGTGTTGTGTTCCTGTCTTGCTAGTTGTTTGGCATAGGGTGTCCAGCACTGTAGCTTGCTAGTCGTTGAGTGAAGCTGGGTGCTGGTGTTGAGATGGAGATCTCTGGAAGATTTTTGCCGTTTGATATTATGTGGAGCTGGGAGGTCTCTTGTGGACCAGTGTCCTGAAGTTCGCTCTCCCACCTCAGAGGCACAGCACTGACTCCTGGCTCCTCAATTTGGGATGATTTGTTGTCTATTCATGTATTCCACAGATGCAGGGTACATGAAGTTGATTGTGGAGCTTTAATCCGCTGCTTCTGAGGCTGCTGGGAGAGGTTTCCCTTTCTCTTCTTTGTTCTCACAGCTCCTGGGTCTCAGCTTTGGATTTGGCCCCGCCTCTGCGTGTAGGTCGCCGGAGGGCGTCTGTTCTTCGCTCAGACAGGGCAGGGTTAAAGGAGCAGCCTCTTCGGGGACTCTGGCTCACTCAGGCCGGGCGGGAGGGAGGGGCACGGAGTGCGGGGCATACCTGCAGCGGCAGAGGTCGGCGTGACGTTTCACCAGCCCGGGGCGGGCCGTGCGTTCTCCCAGGGAAGCCGCCCCTGGATCCCGGGACCCCGGCAGTGGCAGGCTGCACAGGCTCCCGGAAGGGCGGTGTGGACAGTGTCCTGCGCTCGCACACAGGCTTCTTGGCGGCGGCAGCAGCAGCCCCAGCGTCCCACGCCCGTCTCTGGGCTCCGCGCTTTCAGCCGCGACTCGCGCCCGTCTCTGGAGCTCCTTTACGCGGCGCTCTTAATCCCCTCTCCTCGCGCACCAGGAAACCAAGAGGGAAGAAAAAGTCTCCTGCCTCTTCGGCAGCTCCAGAGTTTTCCCGGACTCCCTCCCGGCTAGCTGTGGCACATTAGCCCCCTTCAGGCTGAGTTCTCGCCGCCAGTCCCAGTCCTCTCCCTGCGCTCTGACCGAAGCCCGAGCCTCAGCTCCAGCGCCGCCCGCCCCGGCGGGGGAGCAGACAAGCCTCTCGGGCTGGTGAGTGCCGCTCGGCACCGCTCCTCTCTGCGGGAATCTCTCTGCTTTGCCCTACCCAGGTATGTGGGGAGTTTCTTGCCTTTTGGGAGGTCTGGGGTCTTCTGCCAGCGTTCAGTAGTTGTTCTGTAGGAGTTGTTGCACGTGTAGCTGTATTTCTGGTGTATCCGTGGGGAGGAAGGTGATCTCCGCGTCTTACTCTTCCGCCATCTTACCCCTATTTTATGTTTGAAACTAGTAAAATTCTGATTTTTTTAAAGCAAACTACATGATAAGTGAATATATGCTGCTTCAGTTTCTTTAAGTAAAATAAATTTAAATACCCCAAAACACCAAACTTCATCACTTGAAAAATTCAGTAAGTACTACACAGAAGTTAGAAAATTATTTTTTGAAAACCACATTTTATAGGAAAATATTGTAATTATTAAGAGATTTTATGTTTTTATAATTATTTTTGCAAATCTTATTGTATGAACAACTCATGGTTGAAATAGTTAAAAAATAAGCATTGAACTTTATTATTAATATTTCATAATCTGTCCTGTATCGAATATATTTTTTACAAATTTTTGGCTGCAGTGTTTTTATCTTGGATCCTCATTTTTCATCAGAGAAAAGACAGTCCACTGTCTTATGTCAATCACTGAAAGAAAAGGAATACATGAAATTAAGAAGAATTAGAGAAACTATACAAACACTGGTAAATTTTGAGTTAAGTGAAGATTAATTTATATCTATTAGGAAAAGAGTACACCTATGTTTTGAGCATCTGCTTTATTTCACACATTATGATAGCATTAAAATTATCATCGACAGTAAATATGGCTTTTGATCATTAGGGGAAAAAATGGCAGGAGTATGAGTGTTTGGCGTGTTTGGTGGTCAAGGATAGGAGATAACAGTTAATGTAAAAATCGTGGATTATTCTCTATTCAGGGGCAGTATTGTTTTAAGACTAGATATTGCGTCTCCAAATGTAAGATCTCATTTTTAGATAAATGGCCCTTATTCTGTAGCATCGGACTTTTAATGATGTAGCATCATTCACTAAAAATGAACAAAGGGACAAGCCAACCCAAACTTAAGTCTCATCCTTCCTCCCTATCTAGTCCTGTCATCCTAGTATGCCCCTTCTCAGATAACATAGCTTATAGGTCACCTGACTCCAAGCTTTTCAAATTAAGTTTAGGTTCCTCAGAGAATGACATCTAGTTACAATTTCTGATTTCAAAATATGAAAATGCCTCCATGATTAGTTGATTTATCCTATTCATAACTCCAATTCTCCTAACACTACTGACTGTATATTCTATACTGACCCCAAAGCTCCCAGATCAGACAGCCTCTGTTATAATAGGCCCCAATTTTATGTTTGGCATCCATTTGTTCACTCATGCAGCCACTCATTCCTTTTTTAAAGAAATATTTATTAAAAGCCTACTCTGCATCATGTATTGTTCTAAGCATTAGAGTATGACAGGAGCCTAAGTTTGAGTTACTAGCATATAATAATGCATGCAAAAAAAAGAAAAGCATGTTTCTTATGTTTGTTTTTGGCTGTAACAGGTATTTTAAGTTCAGATATATGAAAGAATAGATGGTGGTGTCAGGTGGTAGGAATAATTGGTAAAGAATCTTAGAGATCAATTTCAGGTTTGACAAAGCAAGAAATCCTGGAACCAATGTCAAGCTAGTTCATAGGCACCTGCTGTTCAGGACAAAGATTCCATAAGTCAGATAATTTAGATATGATCAAAGCACTCTGAAAAAATAAAAATCAGGAGGTCAGGCATCAGTAATGAGTGTTAGGAGCTCAACGAATATTGTTTTGGCAGAAAGAGAATGACATATATGAAGAATGTCTGAATAACAGCTGTAAGATAGTTGCAACAGGAATTGTTCAATTTTGGCTAAAAAATAAAAAAAGTCCCTTTGTGACCAATTGGACTTGCTCCCTCCTATTATAGAGGTTTTCTCTAAAATTAGATTCAAACTTAAGTTTAAGGTAAGTGAATACAACCTAAGAGAGTAGATGATGAATAGTAGGGTAGTTCTACTTGCTTTGTCTAGAATGAGATACTTTAGATTACAAAAGCCAAGAATACTTTGTTCAAACTTACCAAAGTGTCAAAACTGCAGAGAAGAGTATGATGAATCTAGAGAGATGGAATCACAGGCTCCCCAAAAGACTTCTAGGCATTAACAAAGGCAAGGAAATACAAAAAGATTCTGAGCCACCAGCACAGTGGAGAATTAGTAGCAACATGGAGGAGTGGCTGCAGAGCTGCATGAGCAGGTCGTTAGTGGCTCCATAATAATTTCCATAAGCTCCCTCAAAGCCTAGCCATGTAAACACATGATTCAAATAAAAACGTGTTAGTTATGCAAATCCAGTCTCAAGTTCATTGGCATTTCTCCTCCACCTAAATTGCAACTTCTATGTCCCTCCTGATATGAAATCAGGACCAGCCACTGCACAGGACCAGAGACTGTACAGGAGCAGCAGAGACCCACTGGACCTGAAGGCCAAGTAGACAGGCAGAGACAACAGACACCTCAGAGGCAATGGGGACACAAGGTGCAGGTCTGCATGCTCTACCTCCATGTTGAGTACTTTAGCATTATGTAAAAAGGATCCTGAGTCACAGTATGATCCTAAATAAAGAGAAATCCTCTGAGATGAAGTTTTATCACCTAGGTCATATAAACACTAAGAATTGGAACATTATGTAAAATAAAAATATGCTTCTTGGGCACTTGATTTTTCAAAGATGTAATTTATATTCTTGATTCTATATATGATATGTGTTTCTAGAGAAGAAATTAGCTACACATAATTTTCTAAGTTTAATAGATTCATTCATTTAACAATTTTTTTGGCCAACTACCATGCGCCAAGCCCACTTCTTGGGATTAGGGATAGAGAATTTAATAAAGCAAATACACGAGGTCATGTCTACTGAACAAAGAACACTTTTCTTTGGATGGCAGTGTACACATCCCGTGGAACATCTCCAGTACCAGTATTTCATGGAAAAACAAGTCAAGGCATACTAAAGTCAAGAAAAGAAGAAATATTTATGGGGTCATACTATGTCTACAGTAGCATCCAAGGTACTATAAATTTTGTCATATTTCATGGAAAACACTAACTTCATAGACTACATTGTTTGATTCTCAAACATTAGTTTTCCTCTTTTTTAAATGGTTACTTCTTTCCTTCTCTCTCTCTTTCTCTCTGCCTTTCTCCCTCCCTCACTCCACCTCCCTCTCTTTCAAAGAAAGATGATGACTTCTGCAATTCCTTTGAAATAAGTACCCTTAGGAACCTTATTTTTTTAATTTAATTTAATTTTTATTTTTTTCATTTTTGGCTGCGTTGGGTCTTCGTTGCTCCTCACAGGCTTTCTCTAGTTGTGGCGAGAGGGGGCTACTCTTTGTTGCAGTGTACAGGCTTCTAATTGCAGTGGCTTCTCTTGTTGCAGAGCACAGGCTTAGGTGCGAGGGCTTCAGTAGTTGTAACACGCAGGCCCTAGAGCATGCAGGCTTCAGTAGTTGCGGAACGTGGGCTTCAGTAGTTGTAACACGCAGGCCCTAGAGCATGCAGGCTTCAGTAGTTGCGGAACGTGGACTCAGTAGTTGCAGAGCGCAGGCTCAGTAGTTGTGGCACACGGGCTTCATTGCTCTGTGGCATGTGGGATCTTCCCGGACCAGGGATCGAACCTGTGTCCCCTGCATTGGCAGGCAGATTCTTTTTTTTTTAATAGTTCTTTTTATATAAATTTATTTATTTTATTTTTGGCTGCGTTGGGTCTTTGTTGCTGTACGCAGGCTTTCTCTAGTTGTGGTGAGCAGGGGCTGCTCTTTGTTGTTGTGCACGGGCTTCTCACTGCAGTGGCTTATCTCGTTGCAGAGCACAGCCTCTAGGCACACGGGCTTCAGTAGCTATGGTACATGGGCTCAGTAGTTGTGGCTTGCGGGCTCCAGAGCACAGGTTCAGTAGTTGTGGTGGCTTAGTTGTGGCTTAGTTGCTCCACAGTATGTGGGATCTTCCCGGACCAGGGCTCAAACCCATGTCCCCTGCATTGGCAGGCAGATTCTTAACCACTGTGCCACAGGGAAGTCCCGGGAACCGTATTTTGGGAAATACTGACACAGAAGAAAAGCGTTAAGGTGGAGAAATTGTACTTATTCATTTGTTACAATGATATTTTATACACATTAAATTTCTATTAAATACATTTTTGTATTAGCTTATCACAGTGCAAATTTCATTTGAATATAATTAGTATTTGAAGATAGTATTTGATCTAATTTCTGAATCATAGTTTGGTCATTAGCGTTGAATTATTCTTTTTCTACTTTATAAATCAATAATCTCACTTTTCACTTCCGGCAAAACTGAAAGCCAGTTTTTATTTTCTGTTCTTAATAAAATGTCCCTTTCTTGTTCAGGAATCTGAAAAGCTGCACAGTGCCGAATACCAAGAGCTATATTATAGCTTAGAAGGTGACCTTTCTTTTTTTCACCCTTTGGAAGTGAAGAAGCCACACAAAAACACAGTGGGGTAGCCCTTCTTTGCATACACAGTGTGCTGCAATCTTAGCATACTCCTATTTACAGTAACAGATGAAGGACTGAAAAGAGGATCTTGCTGAGATCAACTCCTTCCGTGCTCAACTGGTTGATTAATAGAGTATGTGTTTGGCTTAACTGCTCAATAATAAAAGCAAAATAGATGTCGTTACACATACTGTAGTTTCCGATTAGTAACTTTCACAAAAAATCAGAAAATAGTTTTCTTTTTCTAAAGCTTTGTCACTATGCTTCAAGTAGGTGAAATCTGAAAACTAAGAAACATTTAATCTGAAGGCAGATTAAATTTATTTTTCATATATATTTTGTTTCAAAAATATATATATCATTTTCCTCTATTGCCCATTCTAGAACTTGAACACTTGTGTGATATGGATGTATCTTTTCTCTTGAAAGTAAGGTCATAAAGGCAGAGACTGAATTTTATGCCTTCAGTGTATTTGTAGAAGAAATTACCATAGCAGATCAGGTTAAGTAACTACTTATACAAATAGTGTCTATCTCCCACCCCACCACCCACCCAGATCCCACTTCAGTGTGACATTTTCTTCATCCAGGAAAGGACTTGTGAAGTGATTCTTTTTCCCTTTAGTCTGTTGAGGTAAGGAGAACTGATCCCCTTCTCCGGGAAACTGGGGGTGCTGTAGACCATGGACTATTGCTGCCTTTCCTGCCATCAGAGGACTGCCTGATGGTATTCTAAGGAAGGCAGAGGCGACATGGTGGCTCTCAGACGCAGAAAACCTCTGGAGTTTTCCAATTTAGGAGTGACACAGCCTGGGTTTTCACACAATGAATTTAAACTGCAATTCTCTGAATATGTATTTTATGACTTTTTTATTTATATAAAATTCTATATCAGTCTTTCCAAATCAAGTGACAGATTATTTATTTCCTTAGTGAAAGAGATAAAACGGTATTGGGAAGAAATCAGTTCTAGTGATATAAATTCATTTTTTCTGTTTCTGTTCCCCAGTATTTTTTTTAATTTAATTTTTTAAATGAAAAATTGTGTTTCCCAAACATCTTTTCTTTCTTTACTTCTTTGCTTTTCTTTGGTTTATACCCCAATAAAATTACTAGCATTGTGAAAAAGAAGAACTATAGTTTTAGACGCATTCTTTCATATTTATATACATTCATGTTTAATTCTCTGTTTTATTAAAGAGTGGATCACAATGTGATACAAACATAAAAGCCCCCTTTAAAAATATTATGTTTAGAGATAATCCTGTTATATTCTCAGCTAAGATAACTTTTAGTGACATTAGATATTTCACTAGAATTTTGTGTATATAATGCATTGTTAGAGTTTAAAACACAAATCAATTAGCAATTGAAAATTATTATATAAATTTGAGCATAAATTTACCTGCTAGTAATTGTAAAATATTTTAAAAACAGTATTACTGAAAATTATCTTAAATTCTATGATCAAAGTTATCTCAGAGATATCAGTTTGCTACCAGCATGGTTTTATTAAAACGTACTGAGTCAGGAGTGTGAAGCAGATTCTTCGCTGTCATTAAGAATTAACCTACGTGTGTAGAAGATGCTACAGTTGCTCAAGAGGAATGAAGAGGAACAATATGCATAATGAGTAATGCCCAGGCACTAAAGGAGAGTAAATTGTTATCATCACTGAGGCTCGTATGCAGAGTAATCTGCAGAAACACAAAGGTCAAAATTTGCTACTAGCAAGCCAAAAGATTACTGGAGTGTCAGCAACCAGTTGCCAGAGAAAATGGGGTATGAGCAAAAGATTATTCTTAATTACTTTTGCTAACTAGAAGATGTTTGTGTTGTACCATATTCATGTATAACTGGCTAGAATCCCTGGTACCAACATTTGTTGCTACTCCATTGTTGCCACTCATGCCTGCCTGGAGGTAAGAAAATGTGTGTGAGAGGAAGGAGATCAAGAAACAGACTCCCGGGCTTCCCTGGTGGCACAGTGGTTGAGAGTCTGCCGGCCCATGCAGGGGACACGGGTTCATGCCCCGGTCTAGGAGGATCCCACATGCCGCGAAGTGGCTGGGCCCGTGAGCCATGGCCGCTGAGCCTGCGCGTCCGGAGCCTGTGCTCTGCAACGGGAGAGGCCACAACAGCGAGAGGCCCGTGTACCACAAAAAAAAAAAAAGAAAAGAAAAAGAAACAGACTCCCTCCTCTTGGAACTAATTGTTCCAAGAGGAACAATTACATTCTAAATTTCTACAAACTAAATTTTGAATGTAATTAAAAGCAGGCAGATAACCATCTAATTATTATTTTTGAGAAGATTCTCCTTTGCCAAATCTTTATCACTCTTTCTCATATCAGTTATTTAAAACAATATCAGGAAGTTATACAGGTATGATATAACCTCATTCCAAAATAATTTAATCATTTTTTGAACTCCAGGAAGAAAAGTAGAAATGATCAATCACTAGAAATTTTTAAAAATATCTGTGCTCTTTCAAAATATTAATTTATATAAGGTTGTAATAAAATATAAAAATACCACAGATTTATAACCAGTTTAGATAACAAAGAAAATCATTGAAGTAAATACATCTACTTGGATTAAAATATGAGCAACAAAATGTTAATATTTAACTGTGTTGTTTTAGATACCAACATAATCTATAATCTATTTGATTAAAACATCCAGTTGACCCTGTCATTTTAAGATCTGTGTAACAAATTAATTGACTGGTTATTTAACTCAATCCACCAAGTAATTATTTCTGAATAGTCTATCCTAATTTATCCCATATAAATATTACCTTAGTTTATTGATATCAACAATAACAAACTTTTGGGGAGTATCTACTCTATTGGAAAACATACTTTCCAGAAATTCTTTCTGATATTTTGAGTACACTTGCAAAATAAGGATATTACCATCCACATTTTTAGATGAAAAATGTGATGAATATAGTTTGCAGATGCATATAGTACAATGAAGTTTCTTGATATTACAGTTTCTAAGATAGAAAGACAGAAACCCACCTAAATCAGAGTCCAAAATTCATATTTATATTTATATTTTCACCAAATTGCCTCAATTATTAAACTTCTTGTGTTTAGTTCTTTACCAAACAAACAAGATGACAATGACTTTTCACCTCTTCCACTTAAAAAAAAATAAAACAGATAGCAATTCCTTAATTGTGTATCTGAATGAGATTTTAATGGAAGGGTTAAGGAAGTCTGTGATGGAGCCTGAATCCAACAAAAGGTGTCACAGCTGTACATATATGAATGATGTGCATTATACCATTATGGTCTTGAGCCAAGATATTTGACTTCACCAGTACAGTCTTAATCTGGTATTGTAGGTACCTGAACACTGTATACATGGGCTGCACTGCTGATGTCATGACTGTTGACTCCTCATGGAAATAAATACAGGATAAGTTAAGGACTGGAGTTATCCATGTGACAAAGAAAGGCTGGCTGGAGAATCCTGCTAAACATCAAGGTTCAGCCCAGTTTGTGAAATTCTGAGTAACTATGCATGCCATCACTACAATGGTTATCCCTGAAAATATTAGAAATAATTATAGTTTTCCAACCCCACCATTTAAAAGTATTCTAAGCATCTGGCAGGGCTGTTTGGGTTCTAATGAATCCCATTTCCCACTTAGGAATTTTCCTGGCTACTATATATAAGGTTGCCAAAATGAAATCTAAATTGTGATTGAGTTATGAGCAGAAAAAAGGTTAACAAAAGGCAGTTATTCAGGAACTCTCAATAGTACATTATAACTCAATAGTTTATAAGATTTTAAACGTGCTTGCAGTCAGAAGTTATGTAGACTGAACCCTTTGGCAGAAATTAATTCATCCAAAACTTCTTGTGTTTTGAGCTCTAAAATAGCCTGACACAGCCACTTTTATAGCTTCTTTGAAAGACACTTTCTTATTTGTCATTGGGTGTTGAAGGAGACGGTTCCTGCCACTGAAGGATATCAGATAATTCTGAGACCATAAATATCTATCATGTTTCAGGTAATGTTGGAGAAACTCCAATAGAAAGTGGCACAGCTACGCTCGTTGATAAAATGGAGCTGATATATGCAGAACCATGATTAGGGGGATTTCATTATGAGTTCACACATACCAAGCCCAGTTTCTTCACTGCTTGCAGAGTCCTGTGATACAGCTCTTGAAGGATCTCCCTTCCTTGACTCAGTATGGTCTGAAGGCTACGTTTCCTTTCCAGCAAAGCTAATAATGCTGTTTGGTCCACATTAGTGTTCTAAAACTGAGGTTGAATGGCTGTTTTGGAAACTGTTTGCTATATACTTGATAGACAGCATAAAACCTTACTAGGGAAGGAAAAGATACAGTTCACACTACTTGAAACTGGGAACAGTTTATTCAGCAGGTGCAGGTGGAATTAGGCTCCTACACAGAGAATAACATTTGGATCTTTGTAGACCCTTGTGCTATAGCCAATGGCCTTACAGTAAAGGAGATAAGGAAGTCCTAGCAAACAAGATGACAAACTCCACCCCTGTTTGAGTTACTCAGTTATGGAAGTCTCTTTGGTAATTTATAGAAAGGATGAAGGTAATTCATGTAGATGCCCTCCAAAATGACCAACTGCCAGCTAAGAAGACATTGGAAAACTATGGAGATATTGAGGTCAGATCTGGACAACTAGTTACCTGAATTCATGAAATGAATAGGCATGAGTATGCTCAGGCTGTGCATGGTTCAACATCAAGTCAGTTGAAACCACTAATGTGGTTAGAGACTCTGCTCTTGGCTTCTGCCAATAGGAAAGATATCTCCTTATGATGGCTCTGTGTAAAATTCTTATTGCTTAGGAACCAGCGCTTTGCTGGAATGCATGGACTCCTATCAGTAGCTGCAGGGGACTGCAAATGGGTATTGTTTAGAATTGAGATTTTTTTCACTCTTTGTTTTGTTCAGTTTCAGAAGCAACTGTGGAAAATACAATTAAAGTTTGGAATTAGCAAACAGGGTATCAAATTTCTCCACCAGGCTATATTTCTTCTGATCAACATTACCACTTTACTGTTACCAGTGTATGGCCATAAGCAAGAAAATATATTAAACAGAAAAATCATATTCCTTAATATGTTCTTAATAGTGATATCATTGAACACACTATTTTAAGCATTATGTTACTTAAAAGAGGTGATGAGAACGGTTTGAGAGACTGGCTGAGTCAATTAAATGAATATGTCCTGACGTTGAATCTAAAAGGCATAAAGGAAGGACTCCACTGGAACAGTTATTAGGATCTGGAGATAGGAATGAAGTATTGAGTGGTAAAGCAATTCTACAACGTCTTATCTCTCCAACCTTACATAGTTCTTCTCTTTACCTACTTGGTCTGGTTGCTCTAAGGCAACAGCTGTATTTACGTATGCCAGGATACAGAACAATATTGATGCATGAGATACAATATCTGTTAGCTAAATTGTCAGTAAATATGCCTAAATGAACTTTAGGGTAAGACAAAATTTTGGCCCTTGCAGCTAACTTAGGTGTAACTATGATTGTGTCACCCTTACCAAGTGGCAAGGACAATCTTATAATTTTTTACCTATCAAGTCCTAAGACTTCTTCCTGGAAAGGGGTAAAAACCAGACCTGTTGTAGCAATTATTGTCAATGCTTCTGTCTTTCTTTACATAAGCATTATGTCCAAACCAGAGCCCCCCATTAAGAGGGGAAATATATAAGTTAAAACAGGTAATAAAAGGAGAAATAAATTTATGGCAAAGAGGAAGAACACCTATATATAGGTTGTAATTTCAGGGAAAGATGCAGTAATTTTATTCTCATAGAATATCTCAGAGCAAAAGAATAATACTCTTAGCTGTCTCTAAGTTCTCATATTAATTATTGGAAAATGTTGGGAAAAGCATTTGACCTGTTTTGTAGAAAGAATGGAAACTGACTTGTGCTGACATGTATTCTGCCTAAAAACTCAGTCTGGATAATTTGGAGAAAAAAATATGGTCACAGGACACCCGGATGATTCAATCAGGTAGAACTAACATTGGGTTCATGATTTGTGGACAGTATTTGCTATTTTTTTTCTTTTAAAATATATCATGAGATAAATATCACGCTTGAATCATGCTGCTTAGCTTCTTCTACACATGGCATGGCTTTGAAATGAATGTGATGAGAAGCCAATTGATGTCATTTCCCAGAAGGTCAGCACTTGACTTGCTTCCTTTGAATATACTAAATGGGAATGTAGATTAAATGTTTTTTTAGAAAAGTGGCATGGAAGCAGGGTAGCCTCAAGAGAAACAGGTTTCAGGTTTATATGGCAGACATATATCACAAATAACTCTCCTTTTGAGATGCATGTGTTCTATTTATGGCAACATATGCTAGCTGTATTTAGGTTTATACTCTGCCAGTGGAGAGTTTAATGGGCTATACAATTCTTCTGCAGGTGTACCCAGCCTGTCCTTTGTCAAAAACACCCAATGGTAACAATATATATGGTGACTTGATGAGAACTAGACATGTTAGGCAAGATGTGGTACAAATTTTAGTTGACTGTCTCATGATTCTAGGAGTATAATAGGCAAATTATTTCAGGAGACTGTCAGCAGCAGCCAGTTAGGGAAGATGATGAATAATTTATAAGTTAGCTAGGCATGTCACTAAACTGATGAAACACCAAACTCATTCATAGTTCTGATAGAGGGCTTAAGCCTTCACTTAAGGAAAAGCAGAATGGATTCCAGTGTTTTTAAAAATCTGTAGTAATTAATGTTAATGACCCAGGCTAAGGTGGTGTATTTTTGAGGGACACTTTGGATAGCATAAACTATGAAAAGATGCCCCAGGGGCAAGATCCTAGCTCTCTATTGTCCCAGGTGCCAAAGATAAAAAGAAAAATTCCCTCTCCTATGATTCAACTGAGATTGGATGCATAAAGAATCAATGCCATGTTGTCCCTATGTGGGGAGGCATGGAAAATGTCATATGATTCTGGAAACCTATATCTGTAAAAGCTTATATTATGACATCCAGGATATGCTTATATTCATAAGTCAGGGAGAATCTGCAATTTATTGAATAATGGCCTCTAATTGCTACCCTGGTCACTGGAAACATGGGAAAAGGTAATTTCTATTGGGAAGGAACAAAACATAATAGTGTAACTTTTTAATCTCTCTGTCATGTCTATGTGATGTAATATGAATTTGTATATTCATTAATAAAATTAAATGAAGCAAAACCTACTTATATGGGCCCCCATAGCCCCCAAATGAGAAAATATTTAGGAAGACTGGTTTGAAACCAACCAATGATGGAAAATTATTGGCCAGGAAGAAAAATGAAAGTGGCTTTAAATTATACAAGAAGTTGAAAACAGCAGCATTTCCTTTCTCTGAGATCCAGGGTACAGTGATTGATCTAGGACTCTGTTCCTTATAAACATGGTATGATATTTACTAGTGGAAAGGTAGGGGTGGTGCTCTCTACTTAGAAAGAAATGCCTTTTTATTTCGATCTGCCAGTATGCCTAGATTGCTTATTGTAAGTACCTTTAAGAGTTTATAGATTTCTTTGGAGAATAGCTGACTGGAGAATAGTAGGTAGGCATGTAAACATCTTTATTATGTGAAACTGAGGAGTCCCCAAAGTAAATAACTTCTTTTGAGAATGTTTCCACACACATTGTTCAGAACTTGTTCATTAATCCCAAACCACAGCGCATAGTAAATTGGGAGTAACGATTTTTTTTTTCTGAAACTGTGTCTAAAAGATTTGGTTTATTTCATATAGAGTATTTCTGTATCAATAGAATTATTATTTATCCTTGGTGTTGGCTAAGAACTATAATTTTTATGAGTCTGACAACTTACCTTCTGTGTTATTACATCATGAATTTAAATATCACCTATATATAGAATAATTTCATTTTTTTCCAGCTGAGACCTATATACTGAGGTACAGACTCATAAATTTTGTTTCCTTGATGTATCCACTTGCATTTCTCACTTAACTTAAAATTTCATCACTTGATTTGCATCTCTTCGATCCACTTCAAATCTGATTTTTTTGCTCTTTCTCCCCATTTTACATTTATTCTCCCTCTTATAAATTGGCCAGTCATAGAAATATTCATTTATTTCTCCCTTGCCATTACCCAGAACACACAAAATCCATCCTATTTTTCAATATCTCAACCATCTATCTCATAGTGCAAAATATGAGTATCTCTCACATAGATCATCACAGACCATCAAATTGGGTTTTCCAAGTTCCCATTTGCCCTTATGTCCATACATTGTAATAAATATCATTGGAAAACTTAAAAGGTGTTTAGCAATTTGGTAACCATAGCTGACCTCAAATAGCAACCACCACAACCCTGCAATTGAAATAGCTCATGTAATCCTGGCATCACTAATCTTCTTAGGCAGATGGAATCTTAGATAAAGAAGGTAAAAACCCTAGCTGGGAAGAGCCAATAAGAAAACAATAAGAGCTTTAGACTTATTATCTCACTTAATCCTTGACACATTCAAGCCTGTTAGATACTATTATTGTCCTTGTTTTGTAGATAATGAAACTGAGGCACCTAGAGATCAGTGGTAGTACCAGAATTCAAAATCACAGCAGAGGCTGCTACAGGATACTATATGAAAGGAAGATGAAAAGAGCAAGATACAAGAAAGTGGAGAGACTCAAGAATCTAAAATAAGAGGTGGAGTAACAGAGACGGGATTTTTCTTCCCACTTAACCAACAAATAAAAATATATGGAACAACAGTTTACAGGACAATGGGCATCAGACAGTGAAAGGCAGTAATCTCTGAAAGACAGGAAACAAGTGAGGGTGAGTCATATGATTGCCCCAGTTTACTGCCTTGAGACAGTATCCAAGCTGCAGTACAGGGTGGGCAAACTCAGATGGAGCACAATAAACTTGCTGGGTTGAAGAAGTGATAGTCAAGGGAGACAAAGACAGCAAGAATTTGCAGCCTAGAGTACAAGAGAGGCAAGAGCTGCATAGATAGAGAGCTCCAATGTATTCTACTATAGATCATGCTTTTAGTGTCTTATCTAAGAAATCTTTGCCTAACTGAGGTCACAAAGATTTCTCCTATGTTTCCTTCTAGAAGTTTTATAGTTTTAAACTGCACAATTAGGTCTATAATCCATTTTAAATTAAATATTTGTGTGTGGTGCAAGGTATAGAAGTTTACTTGTTTTGCATATGAATACCAACTGTTCTAGTCCCATTTGGTAAAAGACTACTCTTTGTCTACCAAATTCCATTTTTATCTTTGCCAAAGATCACTTGTCTTTATATGAGTATAATTCTGAACTCTTCTGTTCCATTGATCTATTTGTCTGTCTTTAAACCACATTCTTTTTTTTCACTTTTATTGAGATATAACTGACAAAAGTGTAAGATATTTAAAGTGCATAATGTGATTATTTGATATACATACACATTGTGAGAGGATTACCTCCATTGAATTAATTAACACATCTATCACCTCACCTATTTACCTTGGATGTGAGCAGGAATGTGAGATATCACTCCTGTGATACATTATAGTTTGAAAGGAATTTTTGCAGATGTAATTAAGATTACTAATCAATTGACTTTAGGTTAATCATAAGGTGGATTAATAGAGTGGGTTTGACCTAGTCATATGGTCTACAGGTGAGAGACAGAGAAAGTCAAAGTTTGAAAGCAACAGAGATGTTCTCTTGAAGGAGCAAAAGCCATAATGTAGAGAATGCCACATGGCAAGAATGTGGGCACCTACTAGGATCCAAAAAGATCCAGCAAGAAAATAGCATCCTCAGTCCTACAACTATAAGGAATTGAATTATACCAACCATCTGAATGAGCTTGGAAGAGGATCTTGAGCCTCAGATGCAACACAGCCCCAGATGACTCCTCAACTTCAACTATGTGAGACCTTCAGCATAGAATGCAGCCATGATATGCCACACCCCTGACCAATGGAAACTGTGAGATAAATTTGTGTTGTTTTTAGCTGCTAAGATTGTGGTAATATTTATGCAGTAAAATAAAATTAATAATAAAAAATGGTGGTTGACCTGAAATAGTTAAAATCTGTGTTCATGAGGCCTGATATTACCTGAAAGTAATCACATGCTAATTGTCCCCTTGGACTGTCTAAAGGAATGACAAGACAATTCTCAAAAAAGTTAAAAATATGATTCTTATAGGAGTACTTTCTTAATATATGGCTAAGTTTTACTTAACTTGTTAAGGATGGAATCAGCATGGCATAAAATCTTGTTTAAATAAGGATATAAATGAGAAACAAAGAATGGTAGAATAAGATTGCTCCATGAAGAAAAAGGAACCGTCCTACACTGTTGGTGGAAATGTAAATTGGTGCAACCACTATGGAAAACAGTATGGAGCTTCCTCAAAAAACTAAAAATAGATTTGCCATATGATCTAGCAATCCCACTTCTCGGCATATATCCAGACAAAACTGTAATTGAAAAAGATACATGCACCCCTATGTACCTACCAGCACTATTTACAATAGCCAAGACATGAAAACAAACCCAAATGTCCATTGACAGATGAATGGATAAAGAAGATATGGTACACATATACAATGGAATACTACTCAGTCCTAAAAAAAGAATGAAATAATGCCATTTGCAGGAACATGGATGGACCTAGAGATTATCATACTAAGTGAAGTAAGTCAGAAAAAGAAAGACAAATACTATATGATATCTCTTATATGTGGAATCTAAAATATGACAACAAATGAACTAATCTACAAAACAGAAACAGACTTACAGATATAGAGAACAGACTTGTGGTTGCCAAGGTGGGGGCAGGGAGGAGGGATGGATTGGGAGTTTGGGATTAGCAGATGCAAACTATTATGTATAGGATGGATAAACAACAGGTCCTACTGTATAGCACAGGGAACTATATTCAATATCCTGTAATAAATCCTAATGGAAAGGAATATGAAAAATAATATATGTGTAACTGAATCACTTTGCTGTACATCAGAAATTAATACATTGTAAATCAACTATACTTCAATAAAATAAATGTTTAAAAAATCAAAGATTACTCCATGAGATCCAAAAGTAGTCAGTGTCCCCAAAGGGAATTAAACCATAACTTTTAGAAATACGTTCTCTACCAGATAAAGCATCATTTTCACATTATTAGTTCTCTACAAATTAACCCCTAATGTAGTGTTTGCATTCTAGTCAATAGCAAATACGAGTCAAACAAAATTAGATACTTCTAGTCAAATAATTCTTAGGTGATTTTGTTAGGCAGTATTCTAGTATGATATTGAAATCACTTTTCCCTTTTATTTCTAAGTTTTGAATATTTTTTTTAATGGGTGTTATTGGGTGTGGGATAAGGTGATGATAGAGGGCCTGCCCACTAATGAATTATGGAGCTGAATATTAAGGTGATTTTAAAATATTTTAGGCTGGAAGAAGTCTAGAAATATTCAGACCCTGTAGTAATAAAGGAAACTCACTGTATTAAATAAATGTATTTGTGATAACTAAATATAAATTGCTTTAAAATTATTCTGAAATTAGCTTATCTATATTTCTATATTATTTGAATTCATATTAGCAAAATAACAACAATAAACATTTCCTTTTTTAACTCTTAACTAGTTGAATGAAAATTTGTACTAGAGTGGTTTTTCAAGCTACTTGCCTTAGAATTGCAGTGAGAACTCTAGGTCCATTTAATATTTTAAGATTTCTGCCAATTAATTCATTATTCCCTCCTAAGACAGTTTCACTTTTATCTGAATTCAGTGTTTTCATCCACTTGTTATAATACCATAATGTAAGTCTAACAACTCAGTATCATTTGTCTGGGCAAGATGACATCAATCAATTAATCGCTAAACTTTACCAAAAGAAAAAAATTTGTTCTTAACCTACTTTCCTTCTTTACTCTCACAATATGATGTACTTATCTCCATGAGGATATAAGAATACTTACCTTTTATTGTTTTATAGTTGTTTCCTGTAGGATATTTCTCAGAAGGAAGAAAATATGCATTACTTCTCTTTATTCACACAATGATACAGAACTGTTACCTTACTGGCACGTATTCAATGAATAGGGGTAACTTAAGAGAGAGGTTAGTTAAGGATGAAAGCTTACATTTTAGTGGGTGATTACTGTCCACACCTATAGAAGGAAACAGTTTCTTGAGAAGATTGGAATACCCTGTGTTGAACTAACTAGAATTAGGATTCTAATTTAAGATTTTTTAAGCTTCTGGAAGCTCTCTGGTGTTCTCTGTTAAATCTGTTACTTTCATCACAAGTCTTTCTATGTATGGCGTTAGCACCCTGTTTAGAAATCCAATACATATAATTAAATAAAGATTAAAGAAAGAAAAACAGTTACATAAATTTTCTCTTTGTTTCTTCATCAACATTTGTCATTTTAACTCATACTGACCCCAACTGATGTCTATTTTATAGTTGTAGTTTAAATATTATAAATGAGCAATATATGCCTGTGTATTCTAATAGAAATCTCCAACATGATACAAGCCAGTTGCTTGCTCGGTAGTGACCAATTGTAGTGTAGAAATTGTTTGGTCTTTGTTTACATTTAAATTAATATAAGAATTTTGTTCATGGAGGACTTTGAACCGGTGTCATTTTTTCAAGCTCTTTCACCTTGTGCTAAATGAGAACATCATCACTAATATTGCTTTGCTCTTCTCTATTTCCTGTAGGATGAATGAGCCTACCTTTTTCAAATATGATTACCCTCTTCTTCCATTTTACTATTCTTGTGGAATTAGATCACCTTATGAAGTACAATAATAGCCTTCCTTAAATAGGTACATGAAGGTCAACTTGAGACTTCCTTCTCCACAGTGATCAAAAAGAGGTATGAAATGCCATTACAGCCTAAATTCTGATTGTCTCTAACCAAGCGGAAGGTGTTTTTGTAAATAAATCTAACAGATGGCTTAGCACGGGCAGAAACTGAATCAATAAGAAATGTGAAAACAACTATAAACCAATGAATATTAACAGCTTAATATTAAAAGGACATGAATTCATATTCATATTATTATGAATAATAACTATACATTATTTCAGAAATCATTTTTAATAAAGAAAGGATATGTTACAGTCATATGTGATGCAGTTTGTTCTTTCAGTACATGCTTATTTCTAACATCTGTTTTCATACAATTGTAAACTAAAGCAAATTACAGATATGACTATAAATAAACGGCATGCTTGTATTTCTGCATATTCTGTGAATATACCATTTATTGTTCTTATAACTATCAGAATGCTAAGAGTTTTTAGCTCTACCACCTGCAATAGAATTTGTGTAAAAGGATCTTTATAATTTCCCAGACGGTAGGATAAAGAAGTTTTTGCACATGTTTATGAATTTTTATGTCCTCTGATGTTTTTTCTTTAAAAACGGAATGAATTTTTCTCTTTTCATTCAAAATTTTATTGCCAGTGAAGTGCTTAATGATAGGAAATCTCCCTGAAAGTGAACTAGAATTCAATTATTTTCAATCTCATTTTAACTTATAGTTTCTGCTAAGCTTTAGATAAAAATATGACTTGTTATATAGTCATGTTTCCATTGAACTGAATTTCACATCGAACTGACTTCTTTTGCAAATCTGTGATGACTATTGCAGACATGCTCTATCTTTTCCATATTCTCTCATGAGTCTTGAAACCTGTTTTTCTCACATAATAAATTATTTTTGTGAAACTTGATTCTGTCTCTGAAATGTCTAGGACAATGTAATTTCACAGTGACATATATGTAACTTGGGCTGTGGAGCCATGATTAAATGATGGGCCAGGTCCATGAAGCCTATTCTTAGCATGCAGCCAGAGTACTTCTACAGTCAGGCCATTCAAGATGACTGTTCTCTTGCTCTCTGTACCTCCCATGCTCCATCAGTCCCTGTTTCACTCACAGGACTATCCAATCCTCTTCATTATAGGGCTTAATCAGTAACTACCTAAGTGCTTGCCCCTGCTCCAGCCGCTGGTTTCCCTGGTAACTGATGAGCCAACCTGAAGTCAATTCCCCCTATAAATCCGAGCCTCCTCCTCCAGTAGTGAAGATTGCTACTGATTCCTGCTTGCCGGCTGCCGTATACAATGAAAGTATCACTTCGGGACCTTTTCCTTCAGACAGGTAAGACTTTCCTGTCCAATAAACCGTTGATGTCCCTGTCTCTGGGCTCTTGCTTCAGTCTTGAGGCTGATCACTACAATGCTTTCAGGCCTGCAGGATGCAGCCCAATAGTACCACATTTCAAATATATTGTTAGCTTACATTTCTGCTCAGAACCCACTGATGGTTTCCTGCATTATTCAAACACAAGTACCCCCAAAGACAATGATTGGGTAAACTCATCTCCTACTTTTCTCTACCTTGCTCACTTAGTTCCAGCCACACTGGCCTCCATACTCTTCCTTCATTACACAGGACGTGCTCTACCTCACAGTTTTTGCACTTGCTGTGTCTTTGCCTGGAACGTTCCTCTCAGGTACACGGCAAAGCCCGTGGCTGGGTCTATCGCCTCTTTTGAGTCTTAACGTAAATATTGCCTTCTGAGTGAGAGCTTTTCCGGCTACCATGCTACCTAAAATTGTAACTTTACCTTACCCTGTTATTTAGTCTTCTGTTGCTTTAAGTTTTATTTATTACTTATTATCTAAAGTTGTGTGTCTGTGATATATTTCCTTACTCTATTTTTCTGTTGTCATTCTCTCTCCCTAATTTTCATTTTCCTAAAACTGTGTCCCAGTCTGTAAATAATTCTTGGTTTACTTCCCAAGTATAGCTTAAGGTCTTAGACACCCATAGACACCCTCTGACATACTGGTTACATTTCAGTTTCTTACATTTTCCTGTTCTGGTATGAGATATCAGGGCTTTATTTCCTGAATTTGGTTTTCCCATACCCTCAGATGAATTCCACATGGGGCCTGCCTCTCTGCTGTTGGCTGTGGTTTCATCTTCAAACACTGCCTCTTGCATCCTTGCACGACTCAGATTCTATCAACTCCAACCTGAATCAAGCATGTGGACTCACTTTATCATAAGTGTGTTTGTACATTAGGTAAGGGAGGTGTTGGGTAATTTATTAACATGCTGAAATAAAGTGGGGTATGGATAGCACCTTTCTGAAAGTTGTGGTGAGTGAGCCTGTAACTGGCTACTGGTAGTGAAGACAGGTGTCAATAACCACAGACAGCTGAGCCAGCAGGCTTCTAGCTCCTGAGCAAACCGTAGTAGCCTATCACAATTGTCTACTATAGAAACATGGAAAATAGTATGATTTTCCTCTTATTTCATTATCCCAACAAATTCTATTCTACAAAGGTAATATTTCTTTACTTATCCAAAATACATTAAAATTTTAATTTGGATTTAAAATGATATCAGTCTTTCAATTAATCTTTAAAACATGGCATTGGCTTTATGTTTCAAAATACACTAGAAAAAATGTATTGAGGGGGAAAAAGCATAATTTTAAAACATTCTGATTTGCCTGGTACTAGCTGATTGTAATGATTTGCTCTTTGCAAATTTCTTAACAAAATATTTCTTTGGTAAATGATTAACAACTTTGAACCTGCATAGATTTCTATTTGAAGCTGTCACTAATCATTAATAAAGCAAAGACATATTGTATCTGAGGATTTAAATTACATGAAGTTATAGCTAAAATGGGCACTCATGAATGAGAGAAAAGATGGCACTTTCCCCAAAGATAGAAATGATTATTGTTTAGAGCAAGTTCAAGATTTAACACACACACAAAATGTTGCTTATAGTTTGTTTCCTTCTATCCCTTAGAGAAAGATTATAATCTGACATGCATGAATGAAGGAGAAATAATGGAGAACCTAACCATAGAATTTTAAAGATGCCAGAGTCTCTAGATAAAATCTAGTCTGGTATCCTTTATGCAAGTGAAATCAATCTGAGGCCTCTGAATAATAAAACTATTTAGTTTTAGATGCAGGTCTGAAATCCAGTTACCCTGACAGCGTGGTCCTGCTTTTTTTCATCTGACTTCAGTAAAACTAGGTAGTCAAAGAAACAGCTCACTGAATCAACAGTTAAAAAGAAACAGGTTAAAACATTTTTTTGTTAGCTTGAAGTCGTAGAATACAGTCAAAGCCATTAAAGGGTTTAGATAATACCTAAATCTTTTGGTAAGACAACAAGGAATTAGATGGAATGGGGACTAATCTTCCAAAAACTAATATAAAAATAAAGATAAGGAAGTCTAACATTTACTGTATTGACCCTATAATTTTCTTTTTCTTTTTTCTTTTTTCTTTTTTTTGTTATATGTAATTCTTCACTTTGTATGTGTTTTCTTTTAGGAATTTTAATAAGTATATATTATGATATATATTTTTACATGTATAAATATGAATCTAAATCAATAAATCTGTTGCCATGTATCTTCATAGTGAATGAGTAAGTCACAATTCCACCACAGAATTACACCATGACCAATAAGCATCAGTTTTAGGGAAGGAGGGGGATTGTGTATGATCTCTTGAATTTTTTTTTAATTTTTAAGTTTTAAATTGAAGTGTAGTTAACTTGCAATATTATACTAGTTTCAGGTGTACAACATAGTGATTTGATATTTTTATAAATTACACACCATACAAAGTTATTATAAAACTTCGACCATATTCACTGGGCTGTATATTACATCCCTGTGACTTAGTTATTTTATAACTGGTAGTTTTTACCTCTTAATCACCTTCACCTATTTTGCCTCTCCCCCCACCCCCTCCTCTCTGGCAACTACTAGTTCTCTGTATATGTGAGTCTGTTTCTGTTTTGGTATTTGTTCATCTGTTTCATTTTTTTTTTAGATTCCACATGTAAGTGAAAACATACAGTATTTGTCTTTCTGTCTTATGTCACTAATCACAGTACACTCCAGGTCCATATGTATTACAAATGGTGAGATTTCATTCTTTTTTTAGGTCTAATATTCCATGGTATATATACACCACATATTTATCCATTTATCTGTTAATAGGCATGTAGCTTGCTTCCATATCTTGGCTATTATAAATCATGCTGCTATGAACATTGGGGTGCATATATCTTTGCAAATTAGTGTTTTTGCTTTCTTCAGATAAGGAGTGAAATTGCTGGATAGTATGATACTTCTATTTTAAATTTTGTGAAGAACTTCCATACTGTTTACCATAGTGACTGTACCAACTTACATTCCCACAAACAGTGCACAGGGTTCCCTTTCTCCACATCCTCACCAACGCTTGTTATTTCTTTTTTATAATAACCATCTGACAGTTGTAAGGTGACATCTCACTGTGGTTTTGATTTGCATTTCCCTGATGATTAGTGATGTTAAGCATCTGTTCATGTGCCTATTGACCATATGTATGTCCTCAGAATAACGCCTATTCAGTTCCTCTGCCCATTTTTAAATTGCATTTTTTTTTTACATTAAGTTGTTTGAGTTCTTACATATTTTGGATATCAACCCCTTATCGGATATATAACTGACAATGGTCTTCTCCCATTCAGTAGACAGCCTTTTTGTTTTGTCAATGATTTCCTTCACTGTACAAAAGCTTTATAGCTTGACTTGGTCCCATTTGTTTATTTTTGCTTTAGTTGCCCTTGCCTGAAGAGATGTTACCAAAAAAATATTGCTAACATTGATGTGAAAGAGCATACTGTCTATGTTTTTTTTCTGGGAGATTCATGGTTTCAGATCTTACATTTAAGTCTTAATCCATTTTGAGTTTTGTTTTTGTTTTTGTTTGTGTGTGTGTGTGTGTTTTGTATATGGTGTAAGAAAATGGTCTAGTTTTATTCTTTTATATGAAGCTGTCCAGTTTTCCTAATGCTACTTATTGAAGAAACTGTCTTTTCTGCACTGTATATTTTTGCCTTCTTTGTTGTAGATTAATTAACCTCATATGTGTGTGTGTGTTTCTGGGCTCTCTATTCTATTCCATGGATCTATGTGTCTGTTTTTGTACCAGTACCATACTGTTTTGTAGTAGAGCCAAAGTCTGGGAGCATGATACCTCTAGCTTTGTTCTTTCTCAGGATTGCTTTCTTTATTCAAGATCTTTTGTGGTTCCATACAAGTTTAGAATTATTTGCTCTATTTCTGTGAAAAATGGCCTTGGTTGTTTGTTTGTTTGTTTGTTTTTGCAGTACGCGGTCCTCTCACTGTTGTGGCCTCTCCCCTTGCGGAGCGCAGTCTCCGGACGTGCAGGCTCAGTGGCCATGGCTCACGGGCCCAGTTACTCCACAGCATGTGGGATCCTCCCGGACCGGGGCATGAACCTGCGTCCCCTGCATTGGCAGGCGGACTCCCAACCACTGCGCCACCAGGGAAGCCCTGGCATTGGTATTTTGATAAGGATTACAGTGAATCTATAGACTGCTTTGGGTCATATGGACATTTTATCAATATTCTTTCAATCTATGAACACAGAATATCTTTCCATTTATTTGTATCATCACTTTTTTTCCTCAGTATCTTACAGATTTCAGAGTACAGGTGTCTCGCCTCCTTGATTAAATTTATTCCTAGACATCTTATTCTTTTTGATGAAATTGTAAATTATACTGTGTTCTTGATTTCTTTTTCCAATAGTTCATTATTAGTGTATAGAAATCCAACAGATTTCTGAATATTAATTTTGTATCCTGCAACTTTACCAAATTCATTTATTAGTTTTCATAGTTTTTTGGTGGTGTCTTTAGGATTTTCTACATAAAGTATTTTGTCATTTGCAAATAGTAACAGTTTACTTCTTCCCTTCCAATTTAGGTTACTTTTATTTTTCTCATCTGATTACTGTGACTAGGACTTCTAATAGTATGTTGAATAAAAGTGGCAAGAGTGAGTCTCCTTGACTTCTTCCTGATATTAGAGGGAAATCTTTCAGCTTTTTACTGCTGAGTATAATATTAGCTATGGGTTTGTCATAAATGGCCTTTTTTATGTTGAGATATGTTCCCTCCATACCCACTTTGTTGAGAGTTCTTATCATAAATACAAGTTGAATTTTTTCAGTTGCTTTTTCTGCATCTATTGAGATGATCATGTAATTTTTATCCTTCATTTTGTTAATGTAGCATATCATGCTGTTTGATGTACAGTTAATGAACCATCCTTGCATCCCTGCAATAAGTCCCACTTGATCATGGTGTATGATCTTCTTACTGTATTGTTGAGTTTGTTTTGCTAATACTTTCTTGAATGTTTCATCTATGTTCATCATGATAATTGAGCTGTAATATTCTTTTTGTAGTGTCTTTAGTTTTGGTATCAGTGTGATGTTGGCCTCATAGGATGAGTTTGGAAGTGTTCCCTCTTCAATTTTTTTGGAATAGTTTGAGAAGGATAGGTGTTGACTCTTCTTTAAAAGTTTGATAGAATTCATCTGTGAAGCCATCTAGCCCTGGACTTTTATTGGGAGTTTTGAAAATTACTGATTCAATTTTGTTACTTGTAATTGGCCTGTTCAGATTTTCTATTTCTTCCTGAGTCAGTTTTAGGAGACTGTATGTTTCTAGGAATTTATCCATTTCTTCCACTTTGTCCAATTTGTTGGTGTACAACTGTTCATTGTATTCTCTTGTGATTGTTTGTATTTCTATGATATCAGTTGTAATTTCCTCCCTTTCATTTCTAATTTTAATAATTTGGGCACTCTTTTTTCCTTAACGAGTCTGACTGAAGACTTAACAACTTTATCTTTTCAAAACACAGCTCTCAGTTTCATACACTTTTTTTATTGCTTTTTAAATCTCTTTTTTTTCTCTCTGATTTTTACTATTTCCTTCTTCTGCTAACTTTAGGCTTTGTTTTTTTTTCTAATTCCTTTAGGTATACAGTTAGTTGTTTATTTGATATTTTTCTTGTTTCTTGAGGTAAGCCTGTATTGCTATAAAATTCCTTCTGAGAACTACTTTGGTTGCATCTCATAAATTTTCAGTCATTGTGTTCCTATTTATTTTCATTCATCTCAAGGTATTTTTAAATTTCCTCTTTGATTTATTCACTGACCAATTGGTTTTCCAGTAGCATAATGTTTAGCCTCCATGCCTTTTGTTTTTTCTTTTTTTTTTTCCCCTGTAATTTCTGGTTTCATACCATTGTGGTTGGAAAAGATGCTTGATGTGATTTCGATCTTCATATGTTTATTGAGACTTGTTTTGTGGCCTAACATGTGATCTACCCTGAAAATGTTTCATGTGCTCTTGAAAGAATGTATTCCGTTGTTTTGGATGGAATGTTCTGTATATATCTATTATCTGGTAGAATAATATACCTACATGATTTCTTAGGTTTGCTTCAAAAGTTCACACCAAACACGTATATCTTGCCATCATTTTACATTTTTCTCCACAGTGCTAAAAACATAGGAAAACTGGGAAATTAGATCTGTTTCAGGTGAATCCATAGTACTTCTTATGTGACAGAGCTAGAAGAACTGCTCCTATTTTTCCAGATAATTGGTACTTACTGCTTTCATAATTAGCACAACATTGAGATCTAAACACAGGAAAGTCACATAGATACTTAAGCATTTATTTTGTGGTCACCCATGAAAGGTGAAATAGACCCCTTCCCAATTAATAAGTTGAATGTTGAGTTTGATACTCCACACACAAAGAGAATTTGAAACAAATTTTATTACTCAGACAAGGAAACCTGGGGAGAGCAGGGGAAGCACAAGTAGGTCCAGGCTGGTTTGAGTGAGGCAGAGAGAGTGAGTTCAACTAGATAGTACACCTGGGGAAAAGTTTACCTTAGTGAGCCAGGTTTTGTGAAGTTTGAATTTCTCTTCAGAGCCAAATGAGGGGGGCCCATGGGTTTTCTTGTCAGCTTGCCTAGCTGTGAGGCAGAGTGGGTGGGTTCAAGTCACTATAACAAAGTACCATGACTATAACAAAGTACCATCAAGACTGAATGGATTGTAAACAACAGAAGTTTGTTTCTTACAGTCCTGGAGGCTGGAAGTCTGAGATCAAGGTGGCAACATTGTCAGGTCATGGCCTATTTGCTGGTTCATAGCCAGTGCCTTCTTGCTGTATATGTTCACATGGTACAAGGGACTATATAACTTAGTGGCGTCTCTTATAAGGTACTAATCCCACCCATGAGGGCTCCACCCTCATGACTTAAGCAGCTCCCAAGGCCCCACCTTCAAATACCATTACCTTTGGGGTTAAGAATTTCAACAAATGAATTTTGAGGGGACACAAACTTTCTGACCATAGCAAGTAGAAAGGAAAGGCAGGGCTTGAAAGCTATCAGCTGTCAAATATCAAAAATGGAATTGGACTATGGCACTGTATAAATATTTTAGGATAAATATGCCATCTAAATGTATAGGAGGTAAACAAATATTATTTTGTCTGAACATTCCTGTTTCCTGTCTATAAATCAATAAATGTGCTTTACAAGTAAATAAGATGTATTTATGAGCTCTAATTGGTTAACAAATTACTCATACTTTATTCTATGTCCAAATATATTATGATGCCAAGAAAGAAGTTGGAGAAAAAATATCATAGATGTTGGAAGGGAAGAGGCCACCTGAATGAGATCTTAAAATAGTCAAAGGTAAAAACAGTAGGTCATACAGGAGAAAATTGAATATAATTAAAATTGCCAAAATAAGCTTAAAGTTCATTTAAGAAATTCTGAGGAATGATGATTGAAATTAGGATAGCTAGTATATCCAAGAATGTAGAAATTAGGGAATAAAAGAAATGATATACTACAATTTTTAATCATGGAACTCTGAAGACAAGAGGCTCATGGATTTTATAAAGAGAAGTAAAAAATAAGAATGGTTTATTCTTTATGCAGCAAAATTTAAACACTAAATTTTCCTAATGAAAGATATCTATTCTAGTGTATTCTTATCCAAGAATGTAGAAATTAGGGAATAAAAGAAATGATATACTACAATTTTTAATCATGGAACTCTGAAGACAAGAGGCTCATGGATTTTATAAAGAGAAGTAAAAAATAAGAATGGTTTATTCTTTATGCAGCAAAATTTAAACACTAAATTTTCCTAATGAAAGATATCTATTCTAGTGTTTTCTTATTGTTTTTTATGGAAGTGTAGTTGATTTACAATATTTTGCTAGTTTCAGGTGTGCAGCAAAGTGATTCAAATATATATATATAAATGTATTTTCAGATTCTTTTCCATTAGAGGTTATTACAAGATATTGATTATAGTTCCCTGTGCTATACAGTAGGTCTTTGTTGCTTATCTATTTTATGTATAATAGTTTGTATCTGTTAATCCATACTCCTAATTTATCCCTCCCTTGCCTCCCTTCCCCTTTGGTAACCATGACTTTGTTCTCTATGTCTGTGAGTCTGCTTCTGTTTTGTACATAGATTCATTTGTATTATTTTTTAGATTCCACATATAAGTGATATCATATAATTGTCTTTACCTGACTTATTTCACTAAGCATAATATTCTCTAGGTCTATCCATGTTGCTGTAAGTGGCATTATTTCATTCTTTTTATGGCTGAGTAATATTCCATTGTGCGTGTGTATATATGTATATATATACCACACCTTAAGCTAATTGTCAGTTGATGGGCACTTGGTTGTTTCCATGTCTTTGCTGTCATAAATAATGCTGCTATTAACATTGGGGTGCATTTATCTTTTCAAATTGGTGTTTGTTTTTTTTTCTGGTTATATGCTCAGGAGTGGAATTGCTGGATCATATGGTAGTTTTATTTTTAGTTTTTTCATGAAACTCCATACTGTTCTCCATAGTGTCTGTACCAATTTACATTCCCACCAACAGTGTAGGAGGGTTCCCCTTTATCCACAACCTCTCCAACATTTATTATTTGTAGACATTTTAATGATGGCCATTTTGACTGGTGTGAGGTGGTACTCCACTGTAGTTTTGATTAGCATTTCTCTAATAATTAGCAATGTTGAGCTTCTTTTCATGTACCAGGGGACATCTGTATGTCTTCTTTGGAGAAATTGTCTATTTAGGTATTCTGCCCATTTTTTTTTTTTTTTTTTTTTTTTTTTTTTTTTTTTTTTTTTGCGGTATGCGGGCCTCTCACTGCTGTGGCCTCCCCCGTCGCGGAGCACAGGCTCCGGACACGCAGGCTCCGGACGCGCAGGCTCAGCGGCCATGGCTCACGGGCCCAGCCGCTCCGCGGCACATGGGATCCTCCCAGACCGGGGCACGAACCCGCATCCCCTGCATCGGCAGGCGGACTCTCAACCACTTGCGCCACCAGGGAGGCCCGGTATTCTGCCCATTTTTGATTGGGGTTTTTTTTTGATAGTGAATTGTATGAGCTGTTTTTATATTTTGGATATTAACCCCTTGTTCATTACATCCCATTCCATAAGTTATCTTTTAGTTTTGTTAATGGCTTCCTTTGTGAAAAACCTTTTAAGTTTGATTAGGTACCATTTATTTATGTTTGCTTTGATTTATTTTGCCATGGGAGACTGATCTAAGAAAATGTTGCTACAATTTATGTCAGAGAATGTTTTGCCTATGTTCTCTTCTAGCAGTTCTATGGTGCCATGTCTTATATTTAGGTCTTTAAGCCATTTTAAGTTTATTTTTGTATATGGTGTGAGGGAGTGTTCTAATTTCATTGATTTTTCATGTAGCTGTATAGCTTTTCCAACACCACCTGCTGAAGAGACTGTCTTTTCCCCATTGTACATTCTTGCCTCCTTTGTTGAATATTAATTGACTGTAGGTGTGTAGCTTTATTTCTGTACTCTATTCCATTGACCTATATGTCTACTTTTGTGCCAGTACTATGCTGTTTTGATTATTGTAGCTTTGTAGTATTGTCTGAAGTCTGGAAGCATTATGGCTCCATCTTTGTTCTTTTTCTTCAGGATTGCTTTGACAGTTCTGGGTCTTTTGCGGTTCTATATAAATTTTAGGATTATTTGTTCTAGTTCTGTGAAAAATATGGTGGGTATTTTGTTAGGGATTGAAATAAATCTGTAGATTGCTTTGGGTAATATGACCATATTAACAGTATTAATTCTTCCAATAAAGAACACGGGATCTCTTTCCATTTCTTTGAATCATCTTCAGTTTCCTTTACAGGTGTTTTATAGTTTTCAGCATATAGGTATTTCACCTCCATGAAAGTTAGTTCCTATGGGGTTTTTTTTGATGCAATTTTAAATGAGGCTGTTTTTTAAATCTCCTTCTGACACTTCATTGTTAGTGTAAAGAAATGAAACATATTTCTGTGTGTTAATCTTGTATCTTGCTACCTTGCTGAACTCATTTATTCCAATAGATTTTGTGTGGAGTCTTGGGGTTTCTCTATATAGAGTATCATTTCATCTGCAAATAGTGACAGTTTTTCCTCTTCCCTTCCAATTTGGATAACTTTTATTTCTTTTCTTGTCTGATTGTTGTGGCTAGGATTTTGAATACTGTGTTGAATAGACGTGGTTAGAGTGAGCATCCTTGTCTTGTTCCAGATTTTAGTGAGAAGGCTTTCAGGTTTTCACCATTGAGTATTATGTTGACTGTGGGTTTGTCATAAATAACTTTTATTTTGTTGAGATATGTTCGCTCTATACCCACTTTGGTAAGAGGTTTTATTATGAATAGATGTTGAATTTTATCAATTGTTTTTCTGTGTCTATTGAGATGATCATATGGTTTTTGTTATTTTCTTCTGTTATGTGGTGTATCACATTGATTTGTGTATGTCAAACCATCCTTGTAACCCTGGAATGAGTCCAACTTGATCATGGTATATGTTCCTTCTTATATATTGTTGATTTGATTTGCTAATATTTTGTAGAGGATTTTTGCATCTATATTCATCAAAGACAGTGGTTTGTAATTTTATTTTTTTTGTAGTATCTTTGTCTGGTTTTGGTATTAGAGTGATTGTGGTTTCATAGAAAACATTTGGAAGTGTTCTCTCTTCATCCTTTTGGAATACTTTGAGAAGGATAGGTATATATTCTTCTTTGTATGTTTGGTAAAATTCCCCAGGGAAGCCTTCTTGTCCTGGAGTTTTGTTTGCAGGGAATTTTTTATTACAGATTCTATTTCACTTCTACTTATCAGTCTGTTCAAATTCTGTTTCTTCTTGACTCAATTTTGGCAGGTTCTATATTTCTAGAAACTTGTCAATTTCTTCCATGTTGTCCATATTGTCAACATATATCTGTTAATACTATTTTCTTATGATTTTTTGTATTTCTGTGGTATTGGTTATTTCTCCTCTTTCACTTCTTTTTTTGTTTTTATTTGGGTTCTCTCTCTTATCTTTTTTAGTGAGTCTGGCTAGAGATTTGTCAATTTTATCTTTTCAAAAGATTTTATTGATCTTTTCTATTTTTTGATCACTATTTTATTTCTTTTCTCTCTGATCTTTATTTCCTTCTTTCTGCTGACTTTGGGATTTGTTTGTTTTTTTCTACTTCTTTTACATGATAGGTTAGTTGTTTGCAATTTTTCTTGTTTCTTAAGGAAGGCCTGTATGACTATGAATTTCCCTCTTAGAACTGCTTTTGCTGCATCCCATAGATTTTGTTAGGTTGTATTTTCATTGTCATTTGTCTCAAGGTATTTTATGATTTCCTCTTTAATTGTTGACCCATTGGTTTATTTAAGTGATCTTCATCTTTTTATATTTTTGCCTTTCCTATTGTAGTTTTCTATTTCCTATAGATTCTTGATACTTTTTAGGGAAGGCCTTTGAATATTTCTTTTAGGTATTACTGTATTCTTCACTTTTTGCTTGTCTGAGAAATTCTTTCTCTCTCCTTCTATTCAAAATGATGATTTGCTGGGTAGAATATCCTTGGTTGCAAGCTTTTCCATTTCAGAATTTTGAATGTTATCATGCCACTCCCTTCTGGCCTGCAAAGTTTCTGCAGAGAAATCAGCTGATAGGCTTATGGGGCTTCCCTTGTAACTGACTCTGGTTTTCTCCTGTTGCCTTTAGAATCCTCTTTCTTTATCTTTTGCCATTTTAATTATAATATGTCTTGGTGTGAATCTGTTTGTCTTGTCTGGGACCCTCTGTGCTTCTTGTACCTGGATACCTGTTTCCTTTAGGTTTAGAAAGTTTTCAGCCATAATTACTTCAAATATATTTTTGATTCCCCTCTCTCTCTCTTCTCCTTCCGGAACCCCTATTATGCATAGGTTGGCATGCATATGCATGAGATCTCATGGATCTCATATGTTGCCTTCTGGTTTTGTTTTGTTTTGTTTTGTTTTTCATTTGTCTGTCTCCTGTTCTGATTGGGTGTTTTCCATTATTCTAACTTCCAGATCACTTATTCATTCTGTATCATTTATTCTGTTATTCATTGCTTCAACATTGGTTTTTATCTCAGCAAATAAGTTGTCTAATTTTTATTGGTTTCTCTGTATACTTTCCAGTTTCTTATTACAGTGATCTGCATTTCTACTGATAATCTTAATTCCTTTAACATTTTTATTATCTCCTTTTTGAACTCAGGGTCTAGTAGCCTGATGATTTCTGTTTTATTATTTGTTCTTTCAGAATATTTCTCTTGTTCTTTTAATTGGGAGTAGTTCCTCTGCTTTTTCATTTAACTTAACTTTCTCTGTCTCTCTGACTTAAGGAGAAACAGTTTTCTACTGTGGTTTTGAAGGGGGTGTTTTTATGTGGAAGTGTCCCTATATAGACTCTGTGAGTGTAGTGTTCTTGTGGAAGGGCTATTCTTGGTATGCATGCCAGTCATGTTTTTCCCCAATGTGTGCTGGCCATTATCTCCTTGAAAAAGGGTGTGATTGGTATTGTGGTGTCCAGAGCCTGGACCAGATGTTGGATGGGGCCTCCTCTTTGCTCCATGTCTGTCACAGCCCTGTTGGGGGTGGGATTTGCTCCCCAGTTGTTGGATTAGAAGTAATGGTTGGGTTTCATAAGTGTGTGCCTATAAGTGAGTGTTCTATCCTAAAGGAAGTGAGCCCTGAAGCAAGTGAGGTCCATGTGGTCAGAGGGAATCTATGCACTGCCCATGCAGGCATCCATGGTTCTTCCCATCAGCAGCTCAAAATTGTGTCCCCTTCTTTGTTGTGTTCATCCCATACTTAGTGCTAGGCTGGGGACTGGGGCTAGGGCACTATGGCTGCAGGAAACAATGTGGTTTTGCTACCGCCTGGGACCTGGGCTTCCACTGTGGGATGGTTCCTCCCAGGACCTGTTTGCCCCTAATCAGACTCCAAGCTGGGGTGTGAGATGGGAAGAACTAGAGTGTTCCTGCCAGGAAAGGAACCACTGCATATTCCTCCTCAGGGGCCATCCACTGGAGACCTGTGGTTCCATGACACCACCTGGTGTGCACACCAGCAAAGTCCATCTCTGTGGGACCCAGCACCACTGTTCACAAGCTGACAGTGGGCTCCAAGTTTTGGCCTAGACCACACCCAAGACCCTCCTGGCTTTCCCTGTGCAGTTACACCAAGTCTTCTCCCAGGGCCTGAGACTCAGTGCCTAGCCACTGGGCATACTAGCAGCCCTGCCTGGCATGGATTTTTGCTGGGAAGTGTGACAAGGTGGCAGCTGTCAGTGCCTGTCTTTCTCTACCCTAATTTTTAACAAGCCAGCACATGCCCACTCTTCTGGAGCAGAGTCCAGACCCCTCCAGCCCCTCTATCTGTCCCAGTGGACCTCGTAGCAGGCAGGGTAGCTTCCCAGGGTGAGGGCTTGCCATGCCTCCATCACATATCCTCCCTAGGGGCACCAGTCCCTTTCTGATGCTTTTTTTTTCTTTTTTTTTGGTCTTACCCACTTATGTGGGAATCTTTCTTGCATCTTTGGTTGTATAACAGATATTCTGCCAATTCCCAGTTGGTTTTTTTGTGAGAATTGTTCTACTTTTGTGGTGTTTAAAACTGTGCATCAAAAATATCAATGTATTTTCATATTAACTTTGCTTTAGATATATAAAATAGAGGTCAGGATTAGATCATGTCTGATAGTATGATTATTGTTCCTTTTTTTAAAAAATAGAAATGATCAGTAAAATCAGGGAAAAACTGAAGTTGTATAGTTATTGGTCATGATTTAGGGACAAAATGACTTGTCATTTACTCAGGAGAAAATAAATGGAGGACGTGAACTGAAATAATATAACATTCTAGCTTTCATAAATTAGATTACTATAATGAGATAATGGATAAAATGTTATACTATGTTTCAAGCAATTTGCTTTTGGGCTATCTGGTGCCAAACAAAATTACTTCATGATTTTTGTTCAATGCACATGAGTCTGCATTCTCCAGCTTTCACAGGTCACCATTTGAATAATATGTAACTAATATTATGTAAACCTCCAAACTGAGTAAATGCAGAATTTTCAGTTTTTATCTCACCTTTCTTTAGCATCACTGATCTCCCTAAGGAATTGTTCAAAAGTTACAGAAGTGTGTCATAGTTTCTCCCTTGTCACATCCTGCCAATGACCACTGCTACATATTTCTCACTCTACCTCTTTCCTTCTTATAACTAGGGTCTTTACTGTATTTTGCTCCAACCTAATTCCCTAATGCCCAGCCAGCTCCAAGTTGAAGTACAAAAATAGGTAGAAAGTTTAAAAATACTATAAGGAAATTACAGTGCTGTCACAAAGTACAGTGTATTCATATGTACACATACACACAATTGGTAATATACTATCTATAAAGTTTATGTTCTTTATCTCTCTAACAGTATACTGTGAACATTTCCCATACCATTAAATATGATCCAAATACATGATTTTAATGCCTACAAATTAGATCCTTTTTGTTGTTATAACTAAAAATGAGATGTGTATTATATACTTTAATCATTTTTTCAACTCTGATTTCATAAACTCTACTTTATTTTATTTTTTTTTATTTATTTTTTTTTTTGCGGTACGCGGGCCTCCCACTGTTGTGGCCTCTCCCGTTGCGGAGTACAGGCTCCGGACGCGCAGGCTCAGCGGCCATGGCTCATGGGCCTAGCTGCTCCGCAGAATGTGGGATCTTCCCGGACCGGGGCACGAACCCGTGTCCCCTGCATCGGCAGGAGGACTCTCAACCACTGTGCCACCAGGGAAGCCCCATAAACTCTACTTTAGGAAGAGGTAAGATAACATATGCTGGGAAACCTATTTTCAATTGGCCAAGGTAAATATTTAATTTATTACATTTGATATCACCAGTTTCAATCCTAAAAATAACTAAAACTAGCAATCAAGATTAGTGTAATTTTTTTCAGAGCCTGTAATTGGTGTTCTGGTTCCTTGCTCATTTTTGTGTACGAAGAATAGTTAAGTGATAGGAATTGGTTCTATGTTGATCAATATCCACACACAAAAGCAATAGGTCACCAAAACAAATGTACATTTAGAATCCCTGATCATTCCTCTAGCTATGCTTATGAAAATAATAGGTAAATACGGACTTTGACAGAAGTTTAAAATGACAGATTTCTAATAAGTAGAAGAAATTGAGTCTACATTATCATGTTTACATCAACTGGTGGCAGAAGCCAGCTTTTCTAGCTTCTGGAATTTTTTTTTTTTTTTTTTTTTTTTTTTTTCCTTTTTGCGGTATGTGGGCCTCTCACTGTTGTGGCCTCTCCCGTTGCGGAGCACAGGCTCCGGATGCGCAGGCCCAGCGGCCATGGCTCACGGGCCCAGCCGCTCCGCGGCATATGGGATCCTCCCAGACCGGGGCACGAACCCGTATCCCCTGCATCGGCAGGCGGACTCTTAACCACTTGCGCCACCAGGGAGGCCCTGGAATTTTTGTTTTTATACCACCATGTGGGTGCCAGAATTTTTGTTACATATGCAGATGTTTGACCAACAAATCTAGTAATTCAAAATATATGGGGATTTTCTCAATTTTTAAAGGATATGTTGTCTTTATGAAATCTAAATTAATCTAGTTTGTCCTGTCCAAAAGATTTTCAGAGTTTCATTCTGTTCAAAGAGCTGCAACATCTGAGCAGGAAAGATTCAATAACTGATTTGATTCTGAACAGGTTTACCTGAGGAAATTTCACACATTTCTGTAGACTTTTAAAAATTATTTTTTCATAAGTATATGTATTTCAAATCTGAGCCTGTGGTCTGCAGAACAATATTGGCTGATCAGTGTGTTATTTTGGAGTCATTATACTGGAGTTTATTTCTTGTAAAAATACTTATATATTATTTCTTATTGCTATTAAGGAGTTTGTGAAAAGAAAGGATAAAATTAAGTAATTAGAAGTGTCACAGTTCAACTTAAGTTTACAATTAAGAATTCTATGTTTGCTTGGAAAAATAAGATATAAAATTGCACTTTGGTTTCTGGTATGAGATGGAACTTGGTGTGAAAGTCATTTAAGAAAAGTGAAAAAGCAATAAAACTCCAGCTGTTTTGTTAGGAAAGGTTTATTAGAACTGCCTCAAACTCAGTCAGGCCAATAGCTAGAGTTCTTCATGGGCCATGCTGTGGCTGATATAATTGAAAGTTTATTTCTAATGTATATTGTCCATTTGAAAAGTATGTGTGAAACCAACACTAATATTCTGCATCCTGTATGTAATCATAAATGAAAGATAAAGACTTCCAATATTTTAAGAGATTAAAAATAGTATATCTTTTATCCTCACTTTTTCAGAGTTCCATTTAATCATGCAAATAACTTGCTTAAGAGTGCAAGGTATAGGGTCAGTTAACTTTCACCTTGCTCTTGGAGTTTGGAGAGAAAAGCTGCAGTTTTGAGTAAGGGAAGACATGCCTGGGTGTAATAAAAGCCAAAACGTGGATGATAGCATAGCTATGTACACTATGAAAAACAAAGATTTTTAATATTTGTTCTGGTTACAGAAAAGATACATATTCACTGTTATTCAACATTTTCAAAAATAAAAGTATTTTAGGGAAGAAATCATGTCCATTTTGCTCAGAAACTCCCCATATTTCCTGATGTGGAAAAATGAGTGATTGCTTACAGTGTCAAGTATTTTAGAGGAAGAGAAAGGCTTGAGGAGGATAAACAAATAATAAGGGAATTATTTGGAGGAGGTCAGCTTACTTTCTTATGCTGACATATAAGGAGATGTAGTTTTCACTGATATTTTCACTAATTGAAAACTATAAGAGTGTTACACTAATCTAAATTTACATTAACCATTTAAGTAATGACAAAGACAGTCTGTAAAGCATCACTACTGTCATCTACCCTGTTTCACAGTGGCACAAATCTAAATTATCACAGTTGGGTCAAAAAGAGAAAAACACATAACAATATTAAAACAAACTCATGCAAACCCATAGGTGCAATGTTCAAAAGAGAGGGTTTTTTCCCATTGTCATGCACAGAAAAATTTTAAAAATAGTTTCATTTAGAGCTTTTAATATCAATATGCTTTAATAAATACATTAATTTTCATTCATTTCTAGGACCTAAACAAGACAAAGTCTGTCACGGAGCTGGAATTTACTGAGCAAATTTGAAGTCAACATGTTATTTATGTATTAAGGTTGAGCTTCAAAGTACTGAGTCATTTATTTAAAACAGTGTGTGTGTGTGTGTGTGTGTGTGTGTGAGTGTGTGTTTGTGTGAGAATTTTCTGTGTAATTTAAGATACCTCCAACTTGATGATTTAGGAACAGGAATCTTCACAGTAAATCTATATACTATCTACAAAGCTTTATAACATTCCATTTGATTGCACTTTACAATATAAACATTATAATATATTCCAGTGCTATCTGAATTACAAACAATTAGCTAGCATCAGATTTTCACATTATGGGAGGTGAATAGTACTATGTACTTTGCATTAAGTCATCTTTTTTGGTTGGTCATTCAGAAGCATGCATACCTAAAACTCAACCAGTGATTGGCTTAATTTTTATTAAAAAAATCATTTTAGGTGGGTGCAGAGAGGTGAATTATACTGCTTGATTGATAACAAAAGTCATGACAATAAATTTTCCAGGTGAAGGAGTCAAGCATAGGTTTTTTATTTAAAATGCTGAAAGGAAGGCATTAAGAGCAAGAAAGAAAGACTGTGGGTCGTTTCTTAATGAACCATGTGTTATGGTTGACATCTCTTAAAAAAAGGAGTAACTTTGTAATCAATTCAAAAATTACCTTAAAAGTGAGACACTATGCACTTAACCTTTACAAAAAGTATATAATAGAGAAGACATCTATTTTTTTAATCATTTTTGTGAAATATCACCTTTTTTTTTCTTTTTCATGGTATGCGGGCTTTTCACTGTTGTGGCCTCTCCCGTTGTGGAGCACAGGCTCTGGACACACAGGCTCAGCAGCCATGGCTGATGGACCCAGCCGCTCCGTGGCATGTGGGATCTTCCCAGACCAGGGCATGAACCCGTGTCACCTGCATTGGCAGGCAGACTCTCAACCACTGCACCACCAGGGAAGCCCTGAAATATCACCTTTGAAGTTACAGCTGTGTAAAATGCCAACCTGAAATGTTGGGTTAAATGACTTAGCCAAACAATGTAACTCAACAGCATTTCCCTTTGCAACAACAGATGCACAGCTAAGCATTAATCTCTAAACAGGATCAAGAGAGTAATGATGAAATGATGAAGTGTGAACTTTCTCAGGGTTTTATACTTCTGGACAAGTAGAATCAGTGTTACACTTAGAAATAAATCGGTTTATTGGAATACAACATGTTAGTCATTTCAAAAAATTTGTAGTAGAACATTTTCTTAAAACAAACCTCACAAAAACCCCAATATGTGATTAAGTGAGATAGAATTCCAAAAGACCCCTCCCCGCAACCTCCTTCTCCCTAGTTACTTTTCTCTGCTAAACACCAAGGAAGCATACTTGGGAGCCCCTGAGACTACACTGGTACCAATGAGAGCGAGTCTCAGTATTAAAACTTTCTCCATATCCTCAGCCCCCAAATCTTTTCCTGTCTTTCTACCAATGAAAATATGTCTTTCAATTTATGTTGCTGTGAGGTCCAGGACAATACTCAAGACACACTGTAGAAAAGATTATTGAAGAAGCTGAAGGGAGACTGAGGATCCTGATGGATGTCTCCTGTAAGATACCCTCAATGAGATGATTGGAAGGTGGCTTTGAGTTTACATGTGCTGCTGAAGTTGAAAGGATCCACCTCTACATGTCCCCTTCCAACTGACTTAAGAAAGTAGACTACTACCAAGTCTAAGACTGAAGTTGGAGGAAGACAATTTTAAGTGACTCTTCTCCATGAATCCAGTTCTGAAATGCATAAACCATTAGGAGCATTCTGGGAAGCTTCAGCTGGAGGAAATACGTGACCCTGTAAAAAGACAATCTTAAGACCTACAGGTTGGACAGGCCACATGTAGACATTCTGAACGATAGCCTGGTTGAACAGCCAGTTGGGAGTGAGTCATCTTGAATGTGCTAATGAGGCAAACCTTCAGACTTCAGCCACATCAACATCTGATGACAATCCTTTGAGACACCTCAAGTGAGAACTTCCTGCCCAACTTTTCTCAAGTTCTTATCTACAAAATTCTGAGCTTAAAAAAGTAGTTATAGGGCTTCCCTGGTGGCACAGTGATTGAGAGTCTGCCTGCCGATGCAGGGGACATGTGTTCGTGCCCCGGTCCAGGAAGATCCCACATGCCACGGAGTGGCTGGGCCCGTGAGCCATGGCCGCTGGGCCTGTGAGCCGTGGCCGCTGAGCCTGCGCGTCCGGAGCCTGTGCTCCGCAATGGGAGAGCCCACAACAGTGAGAGGCCCGCATACCAGAAAAAAAAAAAAAAAAGTAGTTATAAGGCACTGAGTTGTGAGGTAATTTGATATATAGCAAGAATCATTGGAACAGCAATTTTCAGTCATATCTGCTTATATGAGCATAAAAATAATAGTGATATGTGCATATAAAATAAAGTAAATAATGAGATATTTGGTCACAAACTTGAGTTAATACAGATTCTGAATGTGATGATTGCATTTCACTTTAAACCCTATAGTTGATAAAGTAAAATGATGTCAAGGTGTCAAATTTGGTTTCTATCACTTGACCTAGGGAAACACACCATTCAAGAGGGACAAATTCTGGTTCTACATTCTGAGGGAAACTGACTTACATCAATCCCTAAATAATAGAATTTAAGCAATGTGCACTCATTTATTCAGTAAATATTTTTGAGGACTATTAAAACCAGATATTATGTTAGTAACTTTGTTTAAAATGAACAGTATCCTTTTCTATTGGAGCTTACAACTTTGGAGTTATGGGAGAATTCACTTATAGCATCTCTTATTTTTAAATTATTCAGACTCTGAAAAATTTGAAGTACAGTATAATGAACCTGCATTTATTGATTTTATCTCCTTTACCTAGGTTTGTGAATTAGTATTTTGTTAAACTGTTTTCTCCTCTTCTTCCTCCCCCCCACTCCCTTTCCTTTTATTCCTTTTCTTTTCTTTCTCTTTCCTCTCTTCTCTTCCCCCATTTTTTAAAGGATATGATATGGGAATAAATTCTAAATAGGCTGCTTCTATCAATTAATGGGGTAGACATTTGAAAGTTACATCAAATGTAAAAATATGTCCACAAGTTAGGCTATTTTTCAAGGTATTAAAGGGAATATTTAATAGGAAACTAATTCAAATTGTGTGATGAGGGGAGCCCTATTTGAAGATTTGAAATAAAACCAAGATGGATAAGAAAGCATCCGGGAAGAAGAGGCAAGTGGGAGGGTAGGAGAGCATTCTATGTTCAAAGATTTAGAAGGTGATTGCCAACATATAGAGCAAAGTGGAAGACTGGTTTCATAGGACTTTGGAAAGTTAGGTAGAAGTCAGGTAATATGTGGTCTTGATGGTTATTTTATGAAGATTGCATTCCATTACAGATGTGACAGTCACTAAAGTGTTTTAAGCGACTATGTGATGGAATTTAATTAACATTTATTTAACATGCACTCTGAATGCTGTGTAGAAAGATCATTGGAATAGCCAAGAATATAAGTTTAAAAAGACTGGGCTCTTACAGTATAAAATAAAATAGGATAGTGGCTTGGACTGTGCTATGGATAGAAAGAAACATATTTAATTAAGATATATTTTTAGCAGCTTTATTGAGATACAGTTCACATACTTTATAATTTACCAATTTAAAATGTGCAACTCAGTTGTTTTTAGTACATTCACAGATACGTGCAATCATCACCAGCAGCAATTTTAGAACATTTTACCATCCCCAAAAGACACCCTGTATGGTTTAGCATTGACCTTCTGTATCCCACTCCACAGACCCCCCACCTACCCAACCATAGGCAGCCACTAATAAACACTATCTCTATAGATTTCCATATTCTGAGCATCTCATATGAATGGAATCATAGGTGATCTTTTGTGACTAGCTTCTTTCATTGAGCATAACATTTTCAGGGTTCATCTATATTGTACCATGTATTAGTGTTGTATTCTTATGTCTGAATCATATTCCATGTATTTATATACCACATTTTGCTTATATTATTTGTCCACTGATAGACATTTGGGTTGTTTCCACCTTTACCTACTATGAATAATTCTGCTATAACAGTCATGTACAAATTTTTGTGTAGATCTGATTTCATTTCTCTTGGGTATATCCTTGGAGTGGAATTTCTGAGTCTTATGGTAACTCTGTTTACTCATTTGAGGGACTGGCAAACTGTTTTCAAAGGAGCAGTACTATTTTACATTCGCATCAACAGCGTATGAGCGTTCTGATTTCACATCTTCACCAACACTCCCTATCACCTGACATTTTGATTCTAGCCATGCCAGTGAATGTAAAATGGTATTGCATCATGGTTTTGATTAGCATTTTCCTGATGACTAATGAATTTGGCTATCTTTTCATATGCTTATTATCCATTTGTATGTTTTCTCTGGAGCTTCTTTGAATAAATATGGGTATGATTCCATTAAGAAATGGAAAAAAATCAGAAGAGACAGTCACTAAAGAGAAGTCCCTAATATGGAAATAAATAGAACATAGTAGACAAATGAAGAAACAGAGGAAAAATATATATACAACAACTATAAATCTGTTATAAATTTGATGGCAGAAAGATGCCTTCTTTCTTTTTCAGACACACCAGCTGAAACTGAGATGGGAAAAAGAGATTTGAGGAATGTTATAATAGAATGAAATTGACTTTGTACTGTTGGAAAAGCATAGTTACTAGGAAAAACAAAAACAACAACAAAAAAAACAGGTGTTCTGGATAGAGTCCCCATTTCAGGACAGTAATCATGAAATAAAGTAATTAAGGAAACAATAACAAAAGGATGTAAAGATTAGAAAGTTATCATAATACTAATAATAGTGATTGCTAATATTTAATGCAACCTGCAGTGTTCCAGGAATTGTTTTAAGCATTTTATATGGATTAACTAACTTATTCCTTACATCAACTCTATAAGAACTATCATGTTTATCTAACAGATAAGGGAACAAAGACAGAAGTAAAGTTTCTGAAGGTCATATAGCAAGATCTGCAATGTGACTTTTTATTGATTTTGGGAACATGTTATAGTAAGAAATTTAAATGAGTGATTCAAGAGAGAGTTCACTTTATTATAATGAGAGGCACAATGTGACCATGATAGGGTAAGGTAAAGGAAAATCCTTTGGAGTTGAATATGGTAAGGGGTAAGATGAGATATACAAAGCGTACTGAAGTTATCATAGAATGGAGTTGAAGTTAAGTACTATGGACTACCAGGTAAGGTCTATAAGGAAGGGAGTAATGCCTGAGACTTTGCTTGAGGATCATTAAGAGGGTCTATGGAGCAGGTATGTAGCTAAATGTTGAGAATTTCAATGATAGAAGAAATAATAATCTGGAAGCAACAAAGGGGAGCAAAGAGACTATCAATCCTCCTCTCAAATTTCAGGTATATAGCATGTCAAAAAAAATAGCTTCTTATTGAAAGGACTGCAGGAAATGGTATATCAAAGAGGAAAAGTGTTCCATTTAAGGAACATGTAAGGGGAAAATTCAGAAATGAGTTTAAGACTATATGGTATTTGATGACCAGACAGTTCAGAGAAAAAAGTGGGGAAAGAGGTTGGGGAGAGGAGATTAATCAGGTACATTCATGAATTGGATAGATGGGAATGAGAGCTCAGAAACTAATGGATGAGCAGAGAGGTTTTTCATTCTCATACTGACAGAAATAAGTAAGGATGATGTGACATTTGGTGGATTTTATCTTGCTTGTGCTCCATATGTGGCTGGGCATTTTAAGGCCTATAACAAAAGGGTATTGGCCTGGACAATAGAGGCTATGGGTATAATTGTTTTTATCCTTTCAAATGGAGAAGAATATCTTAATATGGTAAAAATTAGTTTTGTATGGGATATCTCACTTTATCTTCTTCCTACCAATAATTCTGACATTTACTCCTATTAAATAGTAGAAACAATATTAGAGTTTCCCAGGCAAATATGAGATCAGAATTGTAGAAAGTTTCCAGGCGAATCAGAGGACCTAGGTGCCTCACAGTTCATCTTTAGAATTGTCATATTATGACCTAACAACTGATGCTAATAAGTATTAGAAATAGAGTAAATAGTTTCTCCAAAAAATCCTGATTTTTTCATCTGCCAGTCTACGCCCTTTTTCTTATTTTTGTATTTGGCCGTTTTTTGGCCCTATTACACAGCAATCTAACCTGGAGCTGAATTGAGACACATTGATTTGTTTTATTAATTATTAGGTTGATAGCTAATAAAAAATGAAGACAATAATGCCAAGAAAGTTTATTTTGACTCTGTATAAAATAGTACTTACCTTGTAAGTAAATTAATTATTGGCTAACACAGCATGTTGATTTTAGTAAAACCTTGTAGGTAAGTCGGTCTTGTTATGACTACTGTGTTTTTTAATTAAAAATTAAGATCAGAAAGAACAAGAATTCAATGATAGTTCAGAAATTGCTTATTTATCTTAAAATTTTTATTTTTGAAACTTCCAAGCACAGCAATGCAGCAAAGTTCACATGGCGAGAAGCACTTCTCACAACACACAAGCTGTGAAAGTAACACATTTCATTAAAACAAGCATCTCGGAGCTAAGCACCAAGTCACGCAAACAAACATGAGAGAGAGAAAGGAGACTTTTTTTTTATATATATATATATATATTTTTTTTTTATTAGTTTCTGCTTTATAACAAAGTGAATCAGTCATACATATACATCTGTTCCCACATCCCTTCCCTCATGCATCTCCCTCCCTCCCACCCTCCCCATCCCACCCCTCCAGGTGGTCACAAAGCACCGAGCTGATCTCCCTGTGCTCTGCGGCTGCTTCCCACTATCTATCTACCTTACGTTTGGTAGTGTATATATGTCCATGCCTCTCTTTCGCTTTGTCACAGCTTACCCTTCCCCCTCCCCATATCCTCAAGTCCATTCTCAAGTAGGTCTGTGTCTTTATTCCCGTTTTACCCCTAGGTTCTTCATGACATTTTTTTTTAATTCCATATATATGTGTTAGCATACGGTATTTGTCTTTCTCTTTCTGACTTACTTCACTCTGTATGACAGACTCTAGGTCTATCCACCTCATTACAAATAGCTCAGTTTCGTTTCTTTTTATGGCTGAGTAATATTCCATTGTATATATGTGCCACATCTTCTTTATCCATTCATCCAATGATGGACACTTAGGTTGTTTCCATCTCGAGGCTATTGTGAATAGAGCTGCAATGAACATTTTAGTACATGTCTCTTTTTGAATTATGGTTTTCTCAGGGTATATGCCTAGTAGTGGGATTGCTGGGTCATATGGTAGTTCTATTTTTAGTTTTTTAAGGAACCTCCAAACTGTTCTCCATAGTGGCTGTACCAATTCACATTCCCACCAGCAGTGCAAGAGTGTTCCCTTTTCTCCACACCCTCTCCAGCATTTATTGTTTCTAGATTTCTTGAGGATGGCCATTCTGACTGGTGTGAGATGATATCCCATTGTAGTTTTGATTTGCATTTCTCTAATGATTAATGATGTTGAGCATTCTTTCATGTGTTTGTTGGCAGTCTGTGTATCTTCTTTGGAGAAATGCTTATTTAAGTCTTCTGCCCATTTTTGGATTGGGTTGTTTGTTTTTTTGCTATTGAGCTGCATGAGCTGTTTATAAATTTTGGAGATTAATCCTTTGTCAGTTGCTTCATTTGCAAATATTTTCTCCCATTCTGTGGGTTGTCAAACTACCACTGGCATTTTTTCACAGAACTAGAACAAAAAATTTCAAAATTTGTTTGGAAAAACAAAAGACCCCGAATAGCCAAAGCAATCTTGAGAACGAAAAATGGAGCTGGAGGAATCAGGCTCCCTGACTTCAGACTATACTACAAAGCTACAGTAATTAAGACAGTGTGGTACTGGCATAAAAACAGAAAGATAGATCAGTGGATCAGGATAAAAAGCCCAGAGATAAACCCACGCACATATGGCCAACTTATCTTTGATAAAGGAGGCAGGAATGTACAGTGGAGAAAGGACAGTCTCTTCAATAAGTGGTGCTGGGAAAACTGGACAGGGATATGTAAAAGTTTGAGATTAGATCATTCCCTAACACCATACACAAAAATAAGCTCAAAATGGATTAAAGACCTAAATGTAAGGCCAGAAACTATCAAACTCTTAGAGGAAAACATAGGTAGAACACTCTATGACATAAATCACAGCAAGATCCTTTTGGACCCACCTCCTAGAGAAATGGAAATAAAAACAAAGATAAACAAATGGGACCTAATGAAACTTCAAAGCTTTTGCACAGCAAAGGAAACCATAAACAAGAAAGGAGACTTTGGAAAAACAGTTATCCCCTAGAGATTCTGAGTCAGCTGTTCTCAGCTGCAAAAATTCCCTACTTTTACTGTTTTGTTATCCTCAGGTCCCCTCAGCTGCTATTAAGTAATGGCAACGATTCTTGGAACTTTGAAAACGGATTTTAAATTTTGTGGTTATATATATTTTGGGGGGATGGGAGGAGCAGAGATGGGGAGTAATGCAAACAGCCAAGGAGTGATGAAGTGAATAATATTGACCTTATACCAAGAACACTTCATGGGGACATAGTAAATAAGCCCTCTCCTCAGCAAATTTAAGAACTCAAGCAGAAGGGACTTGAACAAAAATTGAAGCAGCAGATGAAAAAGAAACTTTCTTCTTAAAAATATTTGCAAGAATTTTTTTTAAATGCAAATAAAGTTATTTTTCTCCTTGTAAAATTAAAACATGTTTCTTATTGAAATGTGTGTAGGAAGTGCAGAAAACTATAATGACAAAATTAAAGTGATCCATAGAGAGACCTTCAAGATGGCAGAAGAGTAAGAGGTGGAGATCACCTTCCTCCCACAAATACATCAGAAATACATCTATATGTGGAACAACTCCTACAAAACACCTACTGAATGCTGGTAGAAGACCTCAGACTTCCCAAAAGGCAAAAAACTCCCCATGTACCTGGGTAGGGCAAAAGAAAAAAACAGAGACAAAAGAATGGGGACGGGACCTGCACCAGTGGGAGGGAGCTGTGTAGGAGGAAAGGTTTCCACACACTAGGAAGCCACTTCACAGGCGGAGATGGTGCGTGGCAGGGAGGGAAGCTTCGGAGCCACGGAGGAGAGCACAGCAACAGGGATACAGAGGGCAAAGCAGAGAGATTCCCACACAGAGGATCGGTGCCGACCAGCACTCACCAGCCCAAGAGGCTTGTCTGCTCACCTGTCAGTGCAGGTGTGGGCTGGGAGCTGAGTCTCGGGCTTCGGAGGTCAGATCCCAGGGAGAGGACTGGGGTTGGCTGCATGAACACAGCCTGAAGTGGGCTACTGCACCACAGCTAGCTGGTAGGGAGTCCAGGAAAAAGTCTGGAGCTGCCGAAGACACAAGAGACCAATGTTTAGCAGAGCATGAGGAGAGAGGATTCAGAGCACCGCCTAAACAACCTCCACAGACGTGAGCCATGGCTATCAGCGCGGACCCCAGAGATGGGCATGAGGTGCTAAGGCTGCTGCTGCAGCCACCAAGAAGCCTGTGTGCAAGCACAGGTCACTATCCACCTCTCCCCTCCCAGGACCCTGTGCAGCCTTCCACTGCCAGGGTCCTGTGATCCAGGGACAACTTCCCCAGAAGAACACACGTGTACGTCAGGCTGTTGCAACATCACGCTGGCCTCTGCCACTGCAGGTTTGCCCCACATCTGTACCCCTCCCTGCCCCCAGCCTGAGTGATCCAGAGCCCCCAAATCAGCTGCTACATTAAACCTGTCCTGCCTGAGCAAAGAATAGATGCCCTCAGGCAACCTACACACAGAGGCAGGGCCAAATACAAAGCTGAACCCGGGAGCTGTGCGAACAAAGAAGAGAAAGGGAAATCTCTCCCAGCAGCCTCAGGAGCAGCAGATTAAATCTCCACAATCAACGATGTACCCTAAATCTGTGGAATACCTGAATAGACAACGATTCATCCCAACTTGAGGCAGTGGACTTTGGGAGCAATGATATATATATGTGTGTATATATATATATATATATATATATATATATATATATATACACATATATATACACACATATATATGTATATATACATATATATATACATATATATGTATATATATATACATATATATATTTGTTTCCTTTTTCTCTTTTGTGAGTGTGTAGGCGTCTGCTTCTGTGTGTGATTTTGTCTGTATAGCTTTTACCATTTGTCTTAGGGTTCTGTCTGCCCCCCCCCCTTTTTTTTTTTTTTAGTATAGATCTTAGTGCTTGTTATCATTGGTGGATTTGTTTTTGGTTTGGTTGCTCTCTTCTTTCTTGCTTTTCTCCTTTTTTATTACTATTTAATTGTTTTAAATCTTTAGTAATTAGTTTTTATTTTAATTATTTTTTTCTTTCTTTCATTTTTTCTCCCTTTTATTCTGAGCTGTGTGGATGACAGGGTCTTGGTGCTCCAGCTGGGTGTCAGGCCTGTGCCTCTGAGGTGGGCTAGCTGAATTCAGGACATTGGTCCACCAGAGACCTCCCAGCTCCATGTAATATCAAATGGCAAAAATCTCCCAGATATCTCCATCTCAATGCTAAGACCCGGCTACACTCAATGACCAACAAGCGACAGTGATGGACACCCTATGCCAAACAATTAGCAAAACAGGAACACAAACCCACCCACTAGCAGAAAGGCTGCCTAAAATTATAATACGGTCACAGACTCCCCAAAACACACCACTGGACCCGGACCTGCCCACCAGAACACAGACACTAGTTCCCTTCACGAGGAAGCCTACACAAGCCACTGAACCAAACTTACCAACTGGGGGCAGACACCAAAAACAATGGGAACTACGAACCTGCAGCCTGTGGAAAGGACACCCCAAACACAGTAAGTTAAGCAAAATGAGAAGACAGAGAAACACAGCAGATGAAGGAGCAAGGTAAAAACCCACCAGACCAAATGAAGAGGAAATAGGCAGTCTACCTGAAAAAGAATTCAGAGTAATTATAGCAAAGATGATCCAAAGTCTTGGAAATGAATGGAAAACATACAAGAAACATTTAACAGGACCTAGAAGAACTAAACAGCAAACTAACAATGATGACCAACACAATAAATGAAATTAAAAATTCTCTAGAGTGAATCAATAGCAGAATAACTGAGGCAGGAGAACGGATAAGTGACCTGGAAGACAAAATAGTGGAAATAACTACTGCAGAGCAGAATAAAGAAAAAAAATGAAAAGAATTGAGGACAATCTCAGAGACGTCTGGGACGACATTAAATGCAACAACATTTGAATTATAGGGGTCCCACAAGAAGAAGAGAAAAGGAAAGGGACTGAGAAAATATTTGAAGAGATTATAGTTGAAAACTTCCCTAATATGGGAAAGGAAATAATCAAGTCCAGGAAGAGCAGAGACTCCCATACAGGATAAACCTAAGGAGAAACACGCCAAGACACATATTAATGAAACTATCAAATGTTAAATACAAAGAAAAAATATTAAAAGCAACAAGGGAAAAACAACAAATAACATACAAGGGACTCCCCATAAGGTTAACAGCTGATCTTTCAGCAGAAATTCTGAAAGCCAGAAGAGAGTGGCAGGACATATTTAAAGTGATGAAAGGGAAAAACCTACAACCAATATTACTCTACCCAGCAATGATCTCACTGAAATTCGACAGAGAAATTAAAATCTTTACACAAAAGCAAAAGCTAAGAGAATTCAGCACCACCAAACAAGCTTAACAACAAATGCTAAAGGAACTTCTCTAGATAGGAAACACAACAGAAGGAAAAGACCTACAATAACAAACCCAAAGCAATTAAAAAAATGGTAATATGAACATACATATCAATAATTACCTTAAATGTATATGGATTAAATTCTCCAACAAAAAGACATAGATTGGCTGAATGGATACAAAAACAAGACCTGTATTTATGCTGTCTACAAGAGACCTACTTCACACATAGGGACACATACAGACTCAAAGTGAGGTGATGGAAAAATATATTCCATGAAAATGGAAATCAAAAGAAAGCTGGAGTAGCAATTCTCATATTAGACGAAACAGACTTTAAACCAAAGACTATTACAAGAGACAAAGAAGGACACTACATAATGGTCAAGGGATCAATCCAAGAAGAAGATATAACAATTGTAAATATGCACCCAACATAGGAGCACCTCAATACATAAAGCAAAGACTAACAGGCATAATGGGAAATCGACAGTAACACAATCATAGTAAGGGACTTTAACACCCCACTTTCACCAATGGACAGATCATCCAAAATGAAAATAAATAAGGAAACACAAGCTTTAAATGATACATTAAACAAGATGGACTTAATTGATATTTATAGGATATTCAATCCAAAAACAACAGAATACACATTCTTCTCAAGTGCTTATTCAACATTCTCCAGGATACACCATATCTTGGTTCACAAATCAAGCCTTGGTAAATTTAAGAAAATTGAAATTGTATCAAGTATCTTTTCCAACCACAATGCTATGAGACTAGATATAAATTACAGGAAAAAATCTGTAAAAAATAAAAACACATGGAGGCTAAACAACACACTATTTAATAACCAAGAGATCACTGATGAAATCAAAGAGGAAATCAAAAAATACCTAGAAACAAATGACAATGAAAACACGACGACCCAAAGCCTATGGGATGCAGCAAAAGCAGTTCTAAGAGGGAAGTTTATAGCAATACAATCCTACCTTAAGAAACAAGAAACATCTCAAATAAACAACCTAACCTGACACCTAAAGCAATTAGAGAAAGAAGAACAAAAAAACCCCAAAGTTAGCAGAAGGAGAGAACTCATAAAGATCAGATCAGAAATAAATGAAAAAAAAAGGACGGAAACAATAGCAAAGATCAATAAAACTAAAAGCTGGTTCTTGGAGAAGATAAACAAAATTGATAAACCATTAGCCAGACTCATCAAGAAAAAAAGGGAGAAGACTCAAACCAATAGAATTAGAAAAGAAAAAGGAGAAATAACAACTGACACTGCAGAAATACAAAAGATCATGAGAGATTACTACAAGCAACTATATGCCAATAAAGTGGACAACCTGGAAGAAAAGGACAAATTCTTAGAAATGCACAACCTTCTGAGACTGAACCAGGAAGAAATAGAAAATATGAACAGACCAATCACAAGCACTGAAATTGAAACTGTGATTAAAAATCTTCCAACAAACAAAAGCCCAGGACCAGATGGCTTCACAGGCGAGTTCTATCAAACATTTAAAGAAGAGCTAACACCTATCCTTCTCAAACTCTTCCAAAGTATAGCAGAGGGAGTAACACTCCCAAACTCATTCTACCAGACCACCATCACTCTGATTCCACAATCAGACAAAGATGTCATGAAGAAAGAAAACTACAGGCCAATATCACTGATGAACATAGATGGAAAAACCCTCAACAGAATACTAGCAAACAATCCCACAGCACATTAAAAGGATCATACACTATGATCAAATGGGGTTTATCCCAGGAATGCAAGGATTCTTCAATATATGCAAATCATTCAATGTGATACACCATATTAACAAATCAAAGGAGAAAAACCATATGATCATCTCAATAGATGCAGAGAAAGCTTTCGACAAAATTCAACACCCATTTATGATAAAATCCCTCCAGAAAGTAGGCAGAGAGGGAACTTTCCTTCAACATAATAAAGGCCATATATGACAAACCCACAGCCAACATCATCCTCAGTGGTGAAAAACAAACCATTTCCATTAAGATCAGGAACAAGACAAGGTTGCCCGCTCTCACCACTATTATTCAATGTAGTTTTGGAAGTTTTAGCCATAGCAATCAGAGAAGAGTAAGAAATAAAAGGAATCCAAATTGGAAAAGAAGTAAAGCTGTCACTGTTTGCAGATGACATGATACTATACATAGAGAATCCTAAAGGTGCTACCAGAAAACTTCTAGAGCTAATCAATGAATTTGGTAAAGTACCAGGATACAAAATTATTGCACAGAAATCTCTTGCATTCCTGTACACTAATGATGAAAAATCTGAAAGTGAAATTAGGAAAACCCTCACATTTAGCATTGCAACAAAAAGAATAATGTATCTAGGAATAAACCTACCTAAGGAGACAAAAGACCTGTATGCAGAAAATCATAAGACACTGATGAAATAAATTAAAGATGATATAAATAGATGGAGAGTTATACCATGTGCTTGGATTGGAAGAATCAACATTGTGAAATAGACTCTACTTCCCAAAGCAATCTACAGATTCAATGCAATCCCTATCAAACTACCACTGGCAATTTTCACACAGAACTAGAACCAAAAATTTCACAATTTGTATGGAAACACAAAAGACACCGAATAGCCAAAGCAATCTTGAGAAAGAAAAATGGAGCTGGAGCAATCAGGCTCCCATATACTATAAAGTATAGTGTTCATGCCACCAACCCCACTACTTCCTATACTACAAAGCAACAGTAATCAAGACAGGATGGTACTGGCACAGAAAGAGAAATATAGATCAATGGAACAGGATGGAAAGCCCAGAGATAAGCCCATGCATATATGGTCACCTTATTTTTGTTAAAGGAGGCAAGAATATACAGTGGAGAAAAGAAAGCCTCTTCAATAAGTGGTGCTGGGAAAACTGGACAGCTACAGTAAAAGAATGAAATTAGAACACTCCCTATCACCACACACAAAAATAAACTCAAAATAGATTAAAGACCTAAATGTAAGGCCAGACACCATCAAACTCTTAGAGGAAAACATAGAACACTCTATGACATAAATCACAACAGGATCCTTTTTGATCCACCTCCTCGAGAAATGGAAATAAAAACGAAAATAAACAAATGGGACCTAAGAAACCATAAACAAGATGAAAATACAACCCTCAGAATGGGAGAAAATGTTTGAAAATGAAGCAACTGACAAAGTATTAATCTCCAAAATTTATCAGCTCATGCAGCTCAATAATGTGAAATGCAAATTCCAAATATAGGCATGACACTTTTGAAAAAAAATTAAAATTGGAAACTTGTTGTGTTGCATATCAGGCCCCTTTGCACAGCCTCAGTAATTAAGACAGTGTGGTATTGGACAAGGATAGACAGATCAATGGAACAGAATAGAGGGTTCAGAAAAAAACAGGTGTATATGGTCACTTGATTTATGATCAAGTGTAACTTTAACCAGTTAACATGTGAAATAATGCCCTACTTTATTAGCAAAGAGGGAAATGTACTTAGTCTTATAAGTGGCAAAACCCAGTCAATTCCCTTAAAACGTATACTCTCTGCCCTTCTGGTTACTTATGGCTTATGTATACCTGTGCTGTGCGTTAGGTTTTAGTTGGCATCACTGTTAATGAGATTTTGTGAAACTGGGTGGTTTACCCACCTCCTAGTAATCGCAACTTCACTTTTGTGGGATTGTTTTTATTGTACCATCAATACTACAATATGAAAGAAATAACAACACTAAGTATATTACTCTCTACTATGTTGTACTTAGATGATCTATTTTGGATGCTTCACTATGATCATTTTGCACTTTTAAAATTCCTTTTAGTCTTTTGTCAAATGATAAAAATTCTACGTTCATGAACTTTACACTGCAAATTTGTTCTTCCGTTATCATCTGTGACTAATTTGCTGACAAAAATAACTAAAATTCAGAAATCAATATCTTGAGTTACATTTTTATTAGTGTCACTTTACCAAAAAAAGCTTCTGACAGTTTAGTCTATTGATCTCTCTATTAACAAAATTTATCTTATAGCCATATATGGAATTCATTAGAGTCCAAGAGGAACTACCATCGGGGTGAATGCCCATGCATTTTAAATAGTGGTAGGCCTGAAAATTATTAATGTTGGACACCCCCTTTTGATAGATAACAAAGTGTTAAATCACATACTTTAGAAGATATTTGAATTATTGTTGTGTTTTAATTTGTATATTTCTTCAATAATTAATGTTGTATATTTTCCAGTAGAAAAAAAATAACAAAAAAGAAAAAGAAAATCATTTCCTTTGCTCTTTCTTTTTAAAATAATGTTTTGTCAAAATTCAACAATAAAGATATATCATTTTCACATGTATTGTTTTCAAATACTGGGAGAAACAGGCATTTCATGATAAGGCTTATAGAAATTTGACTTCAAAAAATAATTTCCAAAGTGGGCATTTTTCCACTTGAGTATCTTCCCATCCTCAACAGACTCATTCTAATTTCTGTAGACTACTTCCTTGTCAAAACCTGTTGACAGGATAATTTATGATGAATTCTGATTCTCATATTTTTCTGCCATTTGTGTGAAGTGATTAATCTATCTGAGTCTTAGTGATATCTCTGTAAACAAGCAATAAAGTCTAGTTCTAATGTGAGGTAATGAAGATTAAATGAGATAACACATGAGAAAGATTTAGGAATGCGACTAGTACACAAAATTTAGGTTAAACTCTTAGGGTCCTCATTCAGATTTGCAATTTTCTGGCCTGCTTTAATGTCTTTAATGTACATTCGAGAGACAAAAGTTGGGCCTCCCTATATTTTTATTCCCTGACATAGTAGACTATACCTCAGCCCTCCTAATCCACAGGATCTGAATCTGTGGATTTTGGTACCTGTGGGTGTCCTGAAATCAATCCCCTGAGGATACAGAGGGATGACTGTACTTTTTAAATACTCATAACCTTTGGACAAAAATCCTAAATAAAAATAATTATAATTGTTTATTTAAATGCCAGTGTTTAAAAGATACTAGAAAATGTTTTTTAAATGTTTAAAAATAGGACCGAATTTAGTTTTGTTTTTATAGTATCTTGCAGGGATTGGTTTTATTCATAGATTAAAATCATGAAATTTACATAATTTTGGGTTTCTGTATTCCTTATTCACTAGAATCTATTCCACGTCAATGTTTGTATTGCTCTCAGACAAGAATTCAATATTTAATAGTATATCTATTAAAATAACCTATTATAGAGATTTAGTAAAACTCACTTATTTAAATAATGTTATATTACTTACTTAACACTGTTATTAAATGATTTTCTAATTATATTTCCCCTAAACTTGCAAGGTAACATCTGCACTAAAGTGGATTTTACATTACTCTTTTTGATCACTTGGTTTCCTCAGGTTAGCACAATTAATAAATTAATATTTCTACACCTTTTAAAGCTGAATTGACTCACCTAGTGATATCAGTTTTGTTTCTGGAATTCTATTGTTTGATTTTTATCTTTCTTTGTGACTACATTTTTAAAAAGTGTACCTAATGGAATTAGACAGTCCAATACAACACCATCTGCTGTGCATCACAGTCATATTTTATTGTGGTTCACTGACAAAAATTTCGTGAAACTGACATCTTCTTCTTTGATAAAGTCACAATCTGAAAATGGCAAATTACCTGCCATAAAATCATGTAAAGCACATCATAGCTTTTAAACACATTTACTTCTCTTCCCATTATGTTACTATTTTTTATCTAATTAAAATTGATTTTGGTGATTATATAATAGCTTGGAAGGTTTTTTTTTATTTAAATATTGATGAGTTAAGCAAAAGAAACATTCAATATTTGATTTAAAATTTCTATTATTTGAGATGTTTTACTTAGATAACCTATGTTTATCATATCTTACAGCTGAGATTTCTTTATCAATTAAAAAAAGTCCTGTTTCCTAAACATTTTTCCTTCAAGTTAATGAACTGCTCTTTGTAACTGGGTATTTAAATATGATTGTATGATTTTATTATATACTTTCATTTTTTCAATTTGAAAATTAAAATATGCAAATAGATTTGATAAAGAATCAATAGTTAAATTTCTGGTTTCTCAGTAAGATAATAAATTAGATCAGGCTACTCAAATATGGAGTTGAACAAAAGTGAGATGGAAGTATATGAATCTGAATAGAAATATTAAAATGTTTGGAAGAAGCTGCTGGGAGAGAAGATTCTTTATATCGTCTATTCTTTTTCTTTTTTTGCAGTTTTAATTGAACATTTTATGTGATTTCATTTCTTTCCTATCTTAGTATTTCAGTTACACTTCTTATTTAGTGGTTGCCTTGCATTTTGAAATATATATTTACAACTAACCTAAGTCCACTTTTTTTTTTTTTTTTTTTTTTTTTTTTTTGCGGTATGCAGGCCTCTCATTGCTGTGGCCTCTCCCATTGCGGAGCACAGGCTCCAGACGCGCATGCTCAGCGGCCATGGCTCACGGGCCCTGCTGCCCCGCAGCATGTGGGATCTTCCCAGACTGGGGCATGACCCCATGTTTCCTGCATCAGCAGGTGGACTCTCAACTACTGCACCACCAGGGAAGCCCCCTAAGTCCACTTTTAAATAATGCCATACAGTTGGCCCTTCATATCCACTGGTTCTGCATCCAAAGATTATATTTGGAAAAATAATCCAGAAAGTTCCAAGAAGCAAAAATGGAATTTGCTATGTGTTGGCAACTATTTACATAGCATTTATATTGTATTAGGTCTTATAAGTAATTTAGAGAAAATTTAAAGTGTGTAGGAGGCTATTCATAGGTTATATGCAAATACAATGTCATTTTATGTAAGGGACTTGAGTATCCCCAAATGTTGGTATCTTCAGGGGGTCTTGGAACTAATCACCTATGGCTATTGAGGGATGACTGTATATACCACATCACAGGTAGTGTGAGTGCCTTATAATAACAATTCTTTTTCCTCCAATTGCTTGTATCATGGCTGTCATTTATTTTACTTATGTATAAACATATATAAGTATATATTATATATATTCATATATATAAGCATATATAATCAAATACTTTGCTATTATTATTTTGAACAAACTGTTATCTGTTAGATTAAGAATAAGAAAAATAAAAGTTTTTATTTACCTTTACTTATTCCTTCTTCTATACTCTTCCCTTCTTTTGTAGATTCAAGTCTAACCTATATTATTTTCTATCCCTCTAAGGGACTTCTTTTAACATTTCTTGCAAGGTAGGTCTACTGGCAACAAATACCTTCAATTTTTGTTTGTTCAAGAAAGTCTTTATTTTTTCCTTCACATTTGCAGGATAATTTCACAGGTTACAGAATTCTAGGTTGGTGTTTTTATCTCTCAACACTTTAAATATTTTACTCCACTCTCTTTTTGCTTGCAGGATTTCTGAGAAGTCAGATGCAATTCTCATCTTTGAATCTCTATAGGTAAGGTGATTTTTTGGTTTCTTTCAGGATTTTTTTAATCTTCGATTTCCTGTAGTTTGAAAATGATATGCCCAGGTGTAATTTGTTTGTTTTTGCCATTTTTCCTGCTTGGTGTTCTCTGAGCTTCCTGAATGCACTCTTAATTGGCATTAAGAGTATCTAACATTAGTTTACAGAAATTCTCAATTATTATTGTTGCCAGTATTCTGTTTCTTTCTCTCTACTCCTTCTGGCATTCCCATTACACATATGTTACACCTTTTTTAGTTGTCCCACAGTCCTTGTATATTCTCTTTTGTTTTCTGCAATTCTGTAGGATGCTTCTTCATTTTGTTGATTCTTTATTTTGCTATGCAAAACCTTTTGAGTTGAATGAAGTCCCATTTGTTATTTTTGTTTTTGTTGCTTGTGCTTTGGTGTCATATCTGAAAAGTTGTTGACGAGCAATGTCAATAAGCTTTTTTTCTATGTTTTCTTCTCGGAGTTTTACAGTTTCAAATCCTACATTTACGTCTTTAATCCATTTTGAGTTAATTTCTGTGAGTTGGTATAAGAATGGAGTCCAATTTCATTCTTTTGCATGTGAATATTTAGTTTTCCCAAAACCACTGATTGAAAAGACTATCTTTTCCCCACTGAGTATTCTTGGCTCCTTCGTCAAATATTAGTTGACTGTATACGCATGGGTTTACTTCTGGGCTTTCAATTCGATTCTGTTGTTCAATGTGTCTGTTTTTATGCTAGCACCATACTGTTTTGATTATTCTAGTTTTGTAATATACAGTTGACCCTTGAACAACATGGGTTTGAACTACACAGATACACTTACATGTGGATTTTTTTTCACTAAATATGTACTACAGTACTACACAATCCTTGGTTAGTTGAATCTGTGAAAGTTGTACCTCAGATACAGAGGGCAGACTAAATTCACACGTGAATTTTCAACTGCATAGAGCGTTGATACCTCTAACTGCCACGTTGTTCAGGGTCATCTGTAGTTTGAGATCAGAAAGTATAATGTCTCCAGCTTTGCTCTTCTTTTTCAAGATTACTTTAGTCAAGGTTTTTTATGGTTCCATACTAGTATTAAGATTGTTTTTTTCTATTTCTGTGAAAAATACAGTTGAAGTTTTGATAGGAATTGCATTGAATATATAGATGGCTTTGGGTGGTATGGACATTTGAACATATTAACTCTTCCAATATATGAACATGGGATATCTTTCCTTTTTGTGTGTGTGTCTTCTTCATCAGTGTCTTATAGTTTTTAGTGTATAGGTCTTTCATCTCTTTGGCTACATTTTTTCCTAAGTATTTTATTGTTTTTGAATCTATTGTAAATGAGATCATATTCTTTATTTCTCTTCTAGATATTTCATTGTTACTATATAGAAATACAGCTGATTTCTGTATATTGATATTATATCCTATAACATTATAAATTTTTTCCTGAGTTCAAAGAGTTTTTATGGTAGAGTCTTTAGGGTTTTCTAAATGTAAGATTATGTCATCTGCAAACAGAGACTATTTTACTTAGTTCTTTCCTATTTGGATAACTTTCATTTTTCTTTTCTTTCTTTTTTTTCTTGACTAATTGCTGTAGTTAGGACTTCCAGTACTATGTTAATAAGAGTGGTGAGAGTGGGCATCCTTGTCTTATTTCTGATCTTAGAGGAAAAGCTTTCAGCTTTTCACTGTTGAGTCTGATTTTACCTGTGGGTTTATCATATATGGCCTTTATTATGTTGAGATGTGTTCTATAACTAATTTTTGAGAGCTTTTATTGTGAAAGATGTTGAATTTTGTCAAATGCTTTTTCTGCATCTATTGAGGTGGTCCTATGATTTTTATCCTTCCTTTTGTTAATGTGGTATATTATAGTTATTGATTTGCATATGTTGATCCATTCTTGCATCCCAGGGATATATCCTAGTTGACCATGGTTTATGATCCTTTCAATGTGTTGTTGAATTTGGTTTGCTGATATTTTGTTGAGAATTTTTGCATCTATATTCATTAGGGATATTGACTTGTACTACTTTTTTTTTTTGTAGTGCCCTTATCTGGCTTTGGTATCAGGATAATCATGGCCTCATAAAATGAGTTTGGGATTATTTCCTGTCCTTCAAATTTTTGGCATAAGTTTGAGAAGGATTGGCATTAATTCATCTTTAAATGTTTGGTAGAATGCACTAGTGAAACTAACTCATTTTAGGCTTTTCTTTGTTGGGAGAATTTTGATTAATGTTTCACTCTCCTTAGTCCTTATTGGTCTGTTCAGGTTTTCAGTTGCTAAGAGAATAGAACTTAAATGTTCTCATCATACACCCCCCCACACACACACACACACAAGGAATTAGGAAAGGTGCTAGATGTGTTAACTAAATATATTGCTGTAATCACTTTCCAATATATACATGTAAGAAATCATCATGTTGTATGCTTTAAACTTATACAATGTTATATGTCAATTATATTTCAATAAAGCTGTAAAAATAACATTAATATCATCTCATCAGTTGTAACAAATGCACTGCACTAATGCAACATGTTACTAATAGGGGGAATTAAGGAGGAAGGGAAGGGAACAAGGTATATTGTTACTCTTTGTGTTTTCTGCTCAAGTTTTCTGTAAACCTAGAACTGCTGCAAAAAAAAGTGTATTTTTTCAAAAATTGATCATTCACAATAGCAACCAAACATATAGAATATCCAAGAAGTTGAATGAGAAATATGTCAGATTTATCAGAGGAAAAGCTATGGATCATCAATAAAGTAATAAAATAATACAAAAATATAAAAATAGAACTATATCTTACTTAAAAGGGGAATATAAGAAAGTTTTCATTTTTTTAATTGAGAATTTTATTTTTTTAATCAAAATTGTACTTTGAAATATGCATAGAACAATTAATCTTTTATTTTTAAATCAGTTTTATTGAGGTAAATTTACATAAAGTAAATTTATTTATTTTAAGTGAACAGTGGTGGCATTCTGTACACAGTCCTTTCTACTGTTACCACAATAAAAAAAAAAATTCCATCATCCTAAGGCATTCCCTCATACTACTTTGCAATCAATCACTGTCCCAACATCAGGAACTGACAATCACTGATTTTTCTGCAACTAAGTTTTACAGATTGGTATTGGACCTTAAAAATAGCCTGTGCTTGTAGCAGTCAAACAAAGAACTTGACACTCACTCTCCAGTGATATACCCTACCAGTGTCAAAACAAATGTCTGCTCCTTCATACCTAAGGATTGAGTTTAGTGTCTGCCTAATTCAATATTTTTAGCTCAACATTTTTTTTTCTTACTAACAATATTTATTTGGAATAAATGCACATTTTATTAAATATACTTAAATATATATTTATTATAAAACAACATACTTTTATTTTTTTGGAAAAAATGTGTGCTAAGTCCAGTATGAATTTAGGTTTTATAAATAAATTTAATGACTATTTAATCTATTTCTCCTTTTTTTATTTTTTAGTGGATATATATATATATATATTAACATCTTTATTGGGGTATAGTTGCTTTACAATGGTGTGTTAGTTTCTGCTTTATAACAAAGTGAATCAGCTATACATATACATATATCCCCATATCTCCTCCCTCTTGCGTCTCCCTCCCACCCTCCCTACCCCACCTGCTAGGTGGTCACAAAGCACCGAGCTGATCTCCCTGTGCTATGCTGGTGCTTCCCACTAGCTATCTATTTTACTTTTGGTAGTATATATAAGTCCATGCCACTAAGCTGGGATGAAGTGACAGAGTGGCATGGACTTACATAGCTCAACATTTATGACCAATCAGAAGAATGTTCTGTAAATACTTCTAAGATTCAGGATCCCAAATAGAAATATGCTCTAACAGCTTAGCAATAAAATATAGGAAAAACTACCCTTGGAGCCAGGACGACTGTTTTCTAGTTCCACCATTTTTATTACCTAGCTATGATATCTGGATCCATCATTAAACTTCTCTGAGACTCAGTTTCTCAAAACGAGGGTGCTTTATGATCCAAGACTTCCAGCTAATGTATAAACACAGGGAAACACTCACATGCAAATATTATTATCTTCAATTCTGACTTCTAAAATTTCCCATGTTTTAAAAGTGAGAAAATCTGCCTCATCTTAAAACAAATACTCACTGTTACTAATTAATAAATTCAATTTTTCACTGAATGATATATTGTCTATTTGCATGTGTGTATATACATATTTGTATTCAAGCATATATATAATTATGTATATAAATATATAAAATACATGTATTAATACACATAAACATATATTTAAAATAATATCCCAATTAGTTATGGATAACATCACAATAATAAATTATAAAATATTGTTTATGTTCCTATCTTAAATACTTTCATTTGGTATGAGTATAGAGATATTATATTTTTCACTTTTTAATATGAAAGCATGCTGTTTCTTTATCCTTGTTTAAGATTCATTCTTCTTTTGTTTAAAAATCCACAACTGTGGCCATGTTCAGTGTTCTTTCATCTTCTTTGTCTTAGAAGTGTCATAACTTTGACAACTAAGCAAATATATTCAACATCTTACAAAATTTATGGAGAGATGATGGCTTCACACAGCTGTTTTCAAAGCACTGAAAAATAAATGTTGCCATTTTTTGTGTGTCTAAGTAATTGAACTGCAACAATACTGGGAATTACTTGTTAATTATAATATAGAATGGTTTATACCATCTGAGTTGTCCCAAAATGCATGTTTTCAGAGCAGCTGTTAGGAGGACACCTTAGTTTTCAGCTAAAGTTTCATCTCATAAATGAATTTTGTATAAAGAAATTTCTATGTGGAGAGAGTGCATGCACCCTCTTTTTATATTTGAATGAATATTTATACAAAAAATATTTAAGAAACAAAAATATTTTAATCTAGATGGGAAAAGAGGGGAAATTTTTAAATAAAATTTTCCAAGTTTCAGGTAAATTAAAACATTATCCTAATGTGCCAATAAAGTTTATAACTCTCAAGTACTGATTAGCAAGTAATTTCATCTATTTGGCATCAGTTATTTTCTCCATAAATGAGGACCCTATTCTAAACGGTCTCCAAATTTTCCTCAAACTATGTATTTTGTATATAGTTTATATAATTAAGTTTAATCATATGATCCTGCATTAAAATTTTGTTTTGTAATAAAGACAATCTGTATAATAAGATAATAATTTAATACTAAGCTAAAAGAAATTATTGTATTAAAAATTCTCCTTCAGTAATTGTACAAATGTATTGTTAATAACCATATCATTAGTGTAAAGTTGGCTTTAGCTATATGTATATTAAAAGCCTGGTATAAATCAGGAGCCAGCAAACTGTGGCCCATGGGCCAAATCCTACCTGCCATCTGCTTTTGCAAATAAAGTTTTATTGGATAACAGCCCCATCCTTCATTTACATACTGTCTGTGGCAGCTTTCATATTACAACAGCAGAGCTGAGTGGAAGTGGCAGACACTTTATGGCCCAAAACACTTACAATCTGTCCCTTAATAGAAAATGTTTATCAAAGCCTGTTCTTTTACAAATAATCAGATATAACACCCCAGGCAAAGTCATAACCACCTTAGGCTGAAGTAGCCAGGTCAGATTGTATTTAAGTGGTACAAAGTCACAGGGAGGTAACCAACAAATTCTGGATTGAGGGAAATTTTATAAAACAAAGGACACTGTCTGTGATAGGGGTGTGTGGGGGAAACGCAAGATTTAATAGAGTTTTAAGAGACAAAGTAACCAATTGCAGGGGGTGGACATAGTTTGAATCCCAATTCAAATAATTTTTTTAAATGTTGAGGACACAGAGAATTGTGAAAACTTTCTTGAATATTTGATTATATTTTTAAAGATATGTGTGTGTGTGTGTGTGTGTGTGGTGTGTGTGTGTGTATATGTATATATGTGTGTGTGATGGTACTTTGATTATGTTTAAAATTCAGTTCTTGTCTGTAGAGGTATATGCAAAATATTTAAAGGAAAGTAATGTTTTTCATATTTGCTTCAAAATATTTGTTGGTGGGATGAAGTGAATGAAACAGAAATTTTATATTATTAATATTAATAAATATTTATAAGTTTTATCTTAATTTTTATAATAATACATTTTAATTAAAATTATTTAAAATGTTTGTGTCTGAGGAATGGTGCTGAGGATGGGGGTGAGAATAAAAGCTAAATTTGGGAGTACTTTTAAACTGCTACAAATTCTAATAAGTTAAAGAAAGTGTTAAGAAAAAAAATCATGAACTAATTGAAGCTTTTAAGAGGAAGTGTTTTTTGCTTGAAAGCCTTTTCCCAGATTATCAAGGTTCACTTCCTCACTTAGTTTATACTAAATTTATACTAAATCCTCAACTCACCCCAAACCAGGCAGCATTTTTTTCTTCTATCATACAACTTTCCTTAACATATTGTATTCCTGAAGGTGTGTGCTTTCTGACTCTCTCAACGGCATAGAATCCATTGGCTCCCTAGAGCCTAGAATGCTTCTCAGCAGGTAGAAGACACATATACATTTAGATAGAACAAAAAGAAAAGATAAGCATATAGATAGTTTCCATTCTGTATATGAGTGTGATTTTCAGTAAATGCATAGAACATTTTTTTTTTTTTTTTTTTTTTGCTGTACGCGGGCCTCTCACTGTTGTGGCCTCTCCCTTTGTGGAGCACAGGTTCCGGATGCACAGGCTTAGTGGCCATAGCTCACGGGCCCAGCCGCTCCACGGCACGTGGGATCTTTCTGGACCAAGGCACGAACCCGTGTCCCCTGCATCGGCAGGCAGACTCTCAACCACTGCGCCACCAGGGAAGACCCCTGCATAGAACATTTTTCCATGAAGTATATTTTTTTATGTTTACCTCAACTACCTAAATTAATTATTTGAATATGACCAAAAAAGGCTATCAAATTCCATTTTGAAAATGTCATTGGTCTATCTAGACTTTTTCCCCATATCAATAATTTGAATTTTATTTATAACTAACCAACTTCAGTATCATCCCTAATATGTTTGTATACTGTTGATAGGGAAAAGCAATAGCTATTACTATTAAAAGTAATAATTAACAATTTTTGTTTGTTCTTTTTTCCCTTTTCATGCTTGGGAGAATAAACAAGCGCCTATCAGTTTTTCCATTTTCTTTTTCTTTAATTTTGTACATAGTGTTTTGGAGTCAGAGTAAAAGGAATGGGATAATTACTCATGAAAATTAGATTCTGAATGCTATGCCATAAATGATTATTTTCTTTTCAAAGCACATAAATACTATTTTCCAAATACTTTCTGTATAGTTTATGCCATAACCAATTATCCTTCTCTTATCCCATGCTTTAGTGAGCATTTATTTTTTAGAAGATCAAAAAATGATTTATAGAGGTTAAATGATGCATGAGCCTGGCTAGAGATACTTCTTGAGCTCTCTGAAATGAATTAGCTACATTTCCTTCTAAAAAAGAAGTTTTAATATTTTAATAGGCAGATTATACATATATATTAGTGTTTGTATGTTTGTGTGTGTAAATCCATTTTGATGTGATTATTTTGTCTGAAAATTTTGAATGGAATATTTGAGGAGTTGAACTAGCTATATGAATATACTTTTTAAAATTATTTCATCATTAGGTTGCTTCTCTCATTTATAACAGTAAAACTAATTTCACTTAATGATTCCAGTGTCATGGGTGTTTTTAAGTATATGATGTATGTAAGTAAGAATATGTGAATGTGTTTGTAATGTTTTTAGTGCTGGAGACAGAGTAATGCAAAGAACTGCTAGAAGGAAGGTAAAAAAAAGGAAGAAAGAAGAAGTGGCAAGAAGTAATGATAGACAGGAAAAAAGGGAGGAAAAAAGATGGAAGGAAAAAAGATGGAAGGAAAGGGGGGGAGAGGAAGGGAGAAAGGAGGAGAGGAAGGAACAAGTGAGAGAAGTAAAGATGGACAGCCAAGCTGTAACGGAGCTTCCATTCTGGAGCCTTTCCATAAAAACTGTGAATAAATAAAAATATAATTTTGGTTTGTGAAAAGTGCCATAAGAAAAACAAAGTATAATTTCAGAGTTTGATCGAGTTGTGGTGGACTAATATTTAGGTAGCGTTATTTGGGAAAGTCTATCTCAGAAGCCAGTTAAAATGTTTTTTTGAAAACAGAAACCAGAATCAAGAGAGTGAGAGTGAACCAAGGAGCTCTGGGAAAAGATTGCTCCCTGCAGAGGAGATAGCAAGAGCCAAATTCTTGGGTAGGAGCAAACTTTTGTTGACCTAGGAATGAGATGAAGTCCTAGTATTGAATCTAGCAAGGAGTGGGAGAAGGAAGCATTATGGGAGGGAGTTTCAGAAAGATGAGGAGGGAGCAGCTTATTTATACTTTTGTAGTCTACCATAAAAAGTTGGATTTTATTCTAAATGTGTGTCAAGGCATTTAAAGTTTTGACCAGGGAAGTAATACAACTATTTAAAATATCACTTTAACTGTTGTACTGAGAACAGCTTGGCTGTTAGGAGCAAACTGAAGCAAGAAATGAAATAGTATATTTCAGGAGTCAGGTGAGAGACTTTGGTAGACAATGTCAGAAGGGTAGATGTGGTAATGGTGAGATGTGGTCAGATTTGAGATATATTTTGAAGCTGGAAAGGATGAGGTTTGCAAGTAAACTGAATGAGGTGTGGAGAGAATTATGACCCAAATAATTGGAAGACTCATGATATCTGATGAAGGAGAGGGGGTGGAGAAGATTTGGGGAAAAAATTAAGTGGTCTGCTTTCTGTATTACATTTAACACACCAATTAGACAACCACATTGGACATCTCAAGTAAACATTTGTATTATCATGAGAATGATGCTCAGAAAAGAAGTCACATATTGTATAAAATGAAGGACAGAGTTAAGAAACATAAATACGTAATTATTAGCATAGAGATCAAATGTAAGCAGAAAACAGAAGATGGAGAAGAGAGACAGAATCCTGGGATATTACAGCATTTAGAAAACTAGCAGAGGAGGAGGAGCCAGCAAACTGTCTGAGAATATGGATTTAAAGAGAGTAGAGTTTATTAATTACATAATTATAACAAGTACAATATTGATTATAAGTATATGGATGTTTGCAGGGTAGTATTTCCGATGAGTAGAAGGGATGTTCATTCTATAAATATTTATTGATTAAAGCCAAAGATGAAATAATTCATTTTTGAAAGAAAATTATGATTGTTTTGACTAATTCTTAATGAATTTTATATCAAAATATATTTATATTTGCACTTCAAATATCACATATCTATTACACATAGTTACTTGTATATGCATTCAGGCCAAGAAGCAATGATAAAATTTTATGTAAACTGAAAAATATAAATAATGTTTCTTCTTGTAAAAATTTATCAGGGCCTTATACCTCCATTTTTTAAAGCCTCTTTAATTTTACAGCAGTTTTAGACTTACAGAAAATTTATGACAATAATACAGAGATTTCCCATAAACCAGAACCCAGAACCAGAATCCTCTCATTGTTAACGTTTTATATTGGTAAGGGAAATGTGTTACAACTATTGAACAAATATTGATATATTATTATTAGCTAAAGGGCACACTTTATTCACATTTTCTTAGTTTTACCTGATGTCTTTTTCCAGATATCATACAATATTAACCAGGATATTATATAATATTTCATAGCCATGTCTCCTTAGAATTCTCTTGGCTGTAACTTTTTCACAGAACTTCCTTGTTTGAATGCCTTTGTCAGGAGTAAGGTCAGGTATTTTGTAGAATTTCTCAATTTCTCTCAATTGAAATGTTTCTCTCTCTCTCTCTTTTTTTTTTCTCTCATCACTAGGCTGGTCATGGGTTTTAGAGCAGAAGACCACAGAGGTAAAGTGTTATTTTCATCTCATCATATAAAGAGTACACACTATCAATATAACTTTGCATTGTTGACGCTGATCTTGATCACCTGGCTGAAGTAATATTTGTCAGATTTCTCCACCGCCAAGTACTCTTTCTTCTTCTTTTCATGTTTTACTCTTGGAAAGGTAGTCGTTATTTGCAGCCCACACATAAGGAATAGGTGGTTGCGTTCCACTTTCTTACTGGTGTGGAGTCTACACAAATTATTAGGAATACTTATGCATGATATATTTTATATTCTTCCTTATTTATTAAATCAGTCATTAGTTTATATCAGAGTGGCCTCATATATGTTTATTTTGTATTTCCGGTTATCATCCAATACTGTGTCATTTGTATCTTGCTCACATTTTTCCAGCTTTGGACCTTTTCCAGTTGGCTCCTACATGCCTTTGGCATACTCCCATCACTGTATTTTTAATTTTTCTTTTTAGCACTTCTTCACTCTGGGACCACAAGATGCTTCAGGTTCATGTTGTGTATTTCCTGCCCCCATCCTAGAACCAGCCTTTTATTCAAGGCACCTTTGTTCCTTAGGTTGGAGAATGATATTAGAAAACAGGATCTGTGCACTAGTTTAGTTCGTTGCTACCAGGGTGGTGTTGCTTCTAGGCCACCTCAGCTGACAGAGTAAAGAAATACATGTGTGTCTACTAACTTATTTGTAAAACATAAACCTATACATATTTCTATATATAACCACCTGTAACTATATTAAGGTAGACATGAGTTTATACTTAATGTCTCCCAGTTTAATCCATTACCACATGGATCATTCTAGTCTCCTTCCCTTGCTTACCCATAAATCCCCCTCCAACAATGATAAACCTGTGTCCCACCATCTACATCCATTTACTTAATTGTTGAATTATAGTAGACTTTATTTTTTAGCACAGAATTTAAGCTCACAGCAAAACTGAGCAGAGGGTACAGGATTCTCCTGTATAACCCGTCTTCATATATACATAGCCTTTCCCATTATCAACATCTCACACCAGAATGGTACATTTATTACAACTGATGAACCTACACTGACACATCATTATCATTCAAAGTCAATATTTACAGTAGAGTTTTTCATTGTTGCACATTCTATGAATTTGGGAAAATGTGTAATGATGTGTGACCACCATTGTAATATCAGAGCAGCTTCACTGCCCACAAAATCCTCTGTAATGCACCTATTCAACCCTCCCTCCCTGTTAACCGCTGACAACCACTGATCTTTCTACTGTCTCCAGTTTCCCTTTTTCCAGGCACATATATGGTTGAGTCTTGAACAACTTGGAGGTTCCCAAATTGTTCAAGACTGACAAGTCCCCCCCCACCCCCGCTGCACCTGAAAGCGTCAGCCCTCTGTATCAGCAGTTCCCCCATTGGTGGATTCAACCAGCTATGGATCATTATTGAAAAAATTCCACCTATATACGGATCTGTGCTGTTCAAATCAAATAGTATGTAGGATGTTTTAATTCTCTGCCATCTTTCAGGATTTTATATTTATCTTGGGCTTCTTCATCTTTCTTGTAGATGTCTAGTTTTTATCCATTTGATGTTTAATGTTACACCTTTTTTAAAATTTCACACAGTTCTTGAAAATTCTGTGGTTTTAAAAAAATTTGTTTTCTTTTCTTTACCAATTTCTTTTTTTAAAATTGAAGTATAGTTGATGTACAGTATTATATAAGTTACAGGTGTTCAATATAGTGATTCGCAATTTTTGAAAGTTAGGGTTTCTTTTTGTCTCCTTTATTTTGGGAATATCTTCAAGCTCTTTTTGTTTTGGGGGTGGGTCTCTCAAGTCTGCTGATGAGTACATCAAAAATATCCTTAATTTCTGTGACAGTGCTTATGATTTCCATTATTTTTCTCTTACAGTTTCTTACAGTTAACATTTCTATACTTTCATTATCCATTGGTTATGTATTTTCTAATTTTCTATTTTTTCCATTAGAATCCATAATATACAATCATAATTTATTAAATTCCCTCTTATAATTCCAACATCTTTATCTTATCTGAGTCTGTTTCTAATGCTTGCTTTGTCCCTTCAGACTGTATTTTCTTGCTTTTTAGCATGCCTTGTAATTTTTGTTGAAAACTTTAGTACGTAGTTTCATGTTATTCTGTACTGTTTCATTATTTCTTGTAGTTGTATATGCCAAGTACCTGAAATTCATCTGGTGGTCTTGTTTTACCTTCTCTGTTGTCTTTGGGTTTCTCTATGAACTCTTCCTTCAATAGAGAATATACATCTCACTTCATTTAGCTGTAGCTCACTATTATTATACTGGAGCCCTGGAGATGTAGGGGTGAGGTGTGAAGGATAGGAAGCAGTCTGTGATCTTATATATAAATCTCAGTCTTTTAGTGGGCATATATGTCTGGGCTTGACCTTCACAAGTATTTCTTTGCTCCTCTTACCTTTTGTAGATTCAGGAAGACTAGGGGAACTTGCAAGGGGAGAAATCTTCCACCCAAAACTAGATAAAGTTTTGGTAAAGTCTTTTTTCTCTGAAAAGTAGGACTCAGCTACATGAAATCCTGTGGAGATATTTCACAATGGATATTCTTCTCCTGCCCTCCAGAGACATGGTGGGATTTTCTCAGCTGTTTGCCATGTGAATCTGGTATTATTCCTGCAGGAAAACCATGAAAGTGTGGTGACTCTCCTAAGACTGTGGCCCCCAGAACTTTCTCACTTTTGATCTAGTCCACATTCAGGCACTGGCTTAAGAATTATCATTTAAAAATTCCTACCAGTTTATTCTGCTTCTGCTGCAAGGAAGCTAATCTCAGCTATAACTCTCGATTTGCTTGTCTCTTTAGATTACAGGGTAGCAGTTCTCTGATGGGTCAAGAAAAGTCATTGATTTTCAGTTTTTCCAGCTTTTTTTTTGCTATAAGTGTGCTGTGACAACTTTCAAGTTCTTTACCTGTTGGAGCTGAAAAAGGAAGATGTATTGTTTTTATTGTAGAACAAACAAGAGCTATCACTATTGAGAATATAACAGGCTAAGCTGTTATAAAATTTTATAATTTTGACAGGCTCATCTGTCCAGAATTAAATTAAAACTTTTGAAGCTTCACTTGAACATGCTGTGAGACTATTTGAAAGCACATTCAGTGGAGACACTAGTGTAAGCAATCATAAGGAAAAAACAACAAAATAACAAGGCTAGACAAATGAAATGTGGCTCTGCTATTATGCCACTGGCTACTGTAATTTTCCTTGGGTTAAAAGTTAATATTAGGATAGATAAAAGTGAACTCATTTTGCTCCAGGGGCAAACTCAAATTCCTGCTTGTTAGATTAGTTCCCTGAAGGAGAAAAAATATCAATGATAAATTTCTCCTTCTTTTTTGTAATAAATTTATTTATTTATTTATTTTTTGCGGCATTGGGTTTTCATTGCTGTGCGCAGGCTTTCTCTAGTTGCGGCGGGTGGGGGCTACTCTTCTTTGTGGTGTGTGGCCTTCTCATTGCGGAGCACGGGCTCTAGGATGTGTGGGCTTCAGTAGTTGTGGCACTCAGGCTCTAGAGCACAGGCTCAGTAGTTGTGGTGCATGGGCTTAGTTGCTCTGTGGCATGTGGGATCTTCTCAGACCAGGGATTGAACCTGGGTCCCCTGCATTGACCCATGTCCCTGCATTGGCAGGTGAACTCCCAGCCACTGCGCCACCAGAGAAGCCCTAAACTTATTTTTTAAATTGGCGGCTCAAAAATTCAAAGCAGGAATCTTTGAAACTGTGGGAACTGAGAAATTTCCACCTATAAAAGTGCAGGTACCTTTTCAACTGAGTCAAGAAGGACATAGAAAATACAGAGAGATAAGCTTATAGATGTATGAAACCAACAAAAACTTTCAAAAATTGTTATGAGAGTCTTGGGATAGATAATATTTGCCCTCTATTCATAGTAAATTTGCAAAGATATTTTAAAAAGAAAGAAGCTAAATAATTACTTGGGGGGAGAAGAAATAAAGATAAAATATAGTGTATTCAGCTTAATTTCTCTGATTAGTTTAGTGATAATAATTTAGTGTTATAAAAATTATTAGCTAGTTCATCTACCAGTTCAACCACAATTTAAAAGAGAATGAGAGGCAGAAACAAAGCTTATTTAAACAAGCTTATTTTTAAGGTTCTTGCAAACAACGTACAAAGGATTTGAGGATGTGTACTAATATCAAAAATTGTCAAAAATTCAACTAACATTTTACCATGAAATTGACAAAAGTTTACTGACCAATGTAATGGGTTTGAACTTACTGTGCATGTAGTCACAAGCTAATAATATGCATCTTTCCATTTGACTTTTGAAAAGATATTCTGCAAGACTTGCAATAAGCTTAGGGAAAAAATGGACATAAAGCAATTTCAGTTTACAGGTATTATTAGGACTTCTTGGCACTTTGTTTAAATTTTACTTTTATTGTGCCATAAGCTTTAGCAAAGAAATAGAAAACTATAGATGTATACTTTTTAGCATATATTTGTATACTTCCACAATGACCCCAGGAAACTAAGATTCTAAGAGATTTACATGGAATACCAAAATATTTCAATGAGGGCTTTAAAAAAGAAAATTACTCACAATCTGGAAAAAAAATTTACACCCATCTATATACATCCTAACAAACTCTCATTTGTATCCCCTGTGGGACAAATTGATTCTAATGATATAAGAATTTTTTAAAAGCTCACATAATTATTACCAAAAATTTTAACTGAAACTCTTATTATCTTGAATTTAAAGTATCTATATTTTAATTGGGTATGTCATATACTCAATAGTCAAAGAAAAATGAAACCAGTATAATGGAATTCTTTTCTGGTTAGCAATTAATCTTTTAATTGTTCACATCTTCTTACAGTATTACTTCAAAATTACTTCAGCTTAGTATATTTTTGGGGAAACATTTATACCTAAAAAGAAACAAAAAAATAAACTATGAAGTTAGCTTTCATTCATAAAGAATTTATTTTCTAAGAATAGACTTAGACTTCAATTAAAAAACTTACTCCTATTTACAATTTTCAGAGACATAATGTTAGTATATGTCTTCTTATTCTTAAAAATGTAACAAGAATATGCTTATAAAATATTACTATCTGAAATAATATTTTAAATGGCTCATTCATTTTGAAGAATGTTTGGGTATGATCAGATATTCACATATACTTATTTATATATGATTTTATTTATTTATTTATATATGATTATTTATTTATTTTTTATTAAACATTATATGCCTTTTCATATGCATAAATTATTTCCCTAAAGGCTTCTGGTCTCTCATTTGAGCAAATGTGTAGAGGAAAAGGCTGGCTTTTGGTGTATAATAGAACCTATTCATTGTGAGTTAAATAATTTTAATTATTATGCAGCTGAAATACTATGTGTTCATAAATTATGTTGTTTTCATTTTTAAGTGTAATATACTAGATTAAATAACTGTGTGATATCAGCAGAATCTAGCTAGTTATTTCTTTCTTCATCTATGAAATTGTTGATATTAAAATAATTATTTTTGAATGAGCACTGCCATGTGTAAATATTTGAAGATAGCTAGGTAGATATTTTATATTTTTGTATATTTGATAAGGCATACATTTTTTCAATCTTTTTCTTCCTTCAATGCATTTTTCAGTCTCTACTATGTACCAAGTAGTACACAGGAACTTATCCTCCCAAAGTTACAAAAAGATAAATAAAACATATTCAGGGATAGAGAAAATGGAAAAGCTTTGAATTTGCAGGTAGAGAATATTTTGCGTAAATAACCTGAGAAAAGGCAAATCAATATACCTAAGCATGGGGTGCAGACACAAGTTCAGTAGGTGACACACTGGTTATAGGTGGGATGACTAGTTGCAAGAAATGGAGAAAGTAGAAAGAGTCCAGGTGATAGGAGCCTGGAAACCTTGTTGAGGTGTTTGAATAATGAGAATGATGGGGAGAGTGAAATGAAGAAGGTGTGGAGGTAAAGAAGGCCAGATTTCATGTAGTTATGTTAAAAAAGGTTCTGGTCAGTATCTGAAGATCAGATATAAACAAGGAAGATTTCAAGACAGTAGTGCCTGAGGTTTAGTTGAATTTTAACAGATAATCTATACTGGAGAGAATAAAATGAGAGAAATCTCTAGACTAAAGGATGTTACAGCAGTTCAGGTGAGAATGACAATAGCTTAGAACAAGAGGAGGCTATTGAGATAGAAAGATATTTACAAATTTGAAATATATTTAAGTGGGAGGATAGTCTATAGAGGGAGAGTGGCTGTCTGTAGGAAGAGGAGTCAAGTAATAACTTACAGATTTCTGTATTGAACAGCTGGGTGGAAAGTGATACTCAGTTTGGAGATCAATTGATTAGTAGGAAGAATATAGTGAGCTTGATTTTAAGATAACAGTATTAAACATTTTGAATTGTAGGTGTGACAAAATTGAATTTGGCTTGAGTCCTGTGCTCTTGGAAAACAGCAATGATGAAGGGGTCTTACTGCCAGGAGCCACCCTTCCCCATATGACTTAGATATGACTCATGAATGCCCCCTTAGTTACCTATGATGAGGTCAGACACAGATCCTAATTCTGTGCCTCATACATGATGAGCTGAACTCTTTTGTCCCCACTGGTCAATTGGAATAAAATGCCTGTTAAAAAAAACTTTAGATACTTTTCTCTTCTTTCAGGGCCCTGGACTTTGACACATCCTCACCTTGAACAGGCATGCAAGCCCTCCTTTAGGCCCTTCTAAGAATACACTGACTTCAGGTTAAAACATTCTCTGATCTACTGTCACATCATGTCACCCTCACTCATCCCACTTCCCCATACCTGGTTATTTCTAGCTTGGTTTACTACTCCCTATAAAACAAAAGCACTTTTCTGCCTAACCATTAAGATGCTTGCCGATCCCATGGCTGGTTTTCCTATTGCAAAAGTTTCTGTCATCCTTGCCTCTTTCTCCCTTTGCCCATCACCTCCTTTCCTTCCTCCCTCCCTCCTCTTATAAGAATAAAGAAAGAGAGAGAGATACAACAAACTCACTTTGAGAGACCAAGTTGGACTTTTGCTTAACAGATTGATTTGGATATAGCCTTTTTAATTTTATCTAGAATATTAGAGAAAGGTGAAAGCAGGCATAATTCCTCTATTTGCTCTTGTCCTGAAATATTGTAATCTTTTAATTTCCTTGCCTGAGGTTTTATACATGCTGCATGGAATAATTCTATTTCTACATAAATTGACCTTTGAGATCTTCTCATTTATTGCTGTCATCTCCTACAATCATCTCCTGTAAATATAATATTTGCTTACATTTATTTAGTAACTATTATGCATCAGCCATTTTGTATTTATATATTTAGATATCTTGATACTTTAAAAAAAACCCAAATTCCTTTACATATATAAATTATTAGTTGGAAATAGAAATTTTATTTTCCAGTGTGCATCTGAATATGCTCCCATCATAGATTCATCTAAAAAATTCTAAGTGGTTGTGTGTTCTAACAAACCCCCAGATAACACTAAGAAAAGGTCTTCTACATATTCATTTTTAAGTATGCATGTAATATGATTGTTGCCAGTAAGAGAGGTTAAAATAAAAGTAACTTTTCAAGGCAACAATTGTTTAGTGTATACTTTGAATACTGATCAAACTACCACTTATTATATAAAAGTGAATGCAAAGGTACTTGTTTTTAAAGGATATAGAGCTTTCTTTCTTCCTTCCCCCTCATTTTGTAGGTTAGAAAATTGTTTGCTGCATTTCAAATCCTAAAAGAGCATTAATACTATATTATAGATATTTCTAAAGATTTTAAAGAACAGAATGGTATTATGTTCAATGGTTGTAATGCTCTACAACCCCATGCTCTAGTGCATGAAGAGGCTGTGAAGTACTATTAAAAAGCCCGAATAACCTTGATTTCAGGGAATTTTCTGATTGTGGTAACTGCTTCATTAGACAAATTGTTCACCAGCTGATTGTCATTGCTCTGGGGCAATACAGAATAAGAATTTACTCTTTGCCCTTTTTTGGTTGCAATATTCAATAAAATTATCCTGAAGAGAGAAACAAGGTAAAAAAAAAAGTAATTATCTCAAATGCCTTCTTCCTAAGTACAACAATAGGATACATCTCTGAATTATCTATGTAACTTTAACTTTACCTGGCTGATAAATGTAACACAATTGCAGAATCTAGTCAGGAGGTAATGAAAAACCATGCTGTTTTTGACAAAGTCAGTTGGTGGTTTGGATGCAGGGGACTTAAATAGAGAAAAAATGTGTCTAGGTTTATTTATAATGTGAAATTTTATTTTTGATAGATTTTTCATTATTAAATTCTGAAGAAATTGTGTATAATTTCAAGTATTAGATTTGCATTTCACGTATTTTTCAAGTATTTGAGTCACATTTAATATATGTCAAAGTGATACTTCTAAGAGAATTTAGTTTCAACATCTTAGAAATGTGACATTCTGTTGTTAGGTTCATTTTGTATTGTGTCTTCTTGAAGAATTTATTATTTCATGTCCCTCTTTAGGCCTGATAATCTTCCTTATTCTGAAATTTGCTTTGTCTAAACTTGATATAGCTACTACTGCCTTCACTTAAGCAGTGTTAAACATGCCCCATTCTTAACTCAGAAGGTATCAGAATATTTATATTTAAAATGGGTTTCTGGTAGGAAAAATACAGTTGGGTTCTCTCTTTTTTTAACCCATTCTGACATTCTCTATATTTTAATTGGTATGCTTAGATCATTCAAACGTATACATTTATTCCCTTATTGGTTCTTTTGCTCTAGAGAGAAGCCACCAATAAACCAGTTGGGCCTGGGGGCTACCAGGGTAGTTTTAGACTTTAAGTAGAATCTTACAAATCATTAGTCAGCTAGTTATCCCACTCCTCACTTTGGTGGCCAAAAGTCAAAGTCAGTCTTCTAGGGGCTCCTGGAGATAAGCATAGAGCTTTCCCAATCTAGTTAAACTTCCCCTACACATACTCTCTGAGTTCATGTTTGAAATTTCAAAAATGTGACCAAGTCAATGATATAATGTTGACATATACTACTTAATGAATACATACTGATGTGGTTAAAGTATAAAGAAAAGCAAGCAAATGATAAACAGAGTATTCAGAGTAGTTGTTAGCTCTTGGAGGAAAGGAAGAAGGTAGGATTTGGGGCAAGAACATGGGAGTTTTCTAAGATAGTGGTCATGATGAATTTCTTAAGCTGTGTGGTATATGTGGGTGTGTTTCTTTTATCAGTAGTTATTACACTCCACATTCATGTTATAAATACCCTAATATCCTTAGACTTATTTTTCATGTACTATTCTAAATGTTTTTTGTATCTTAATTCCTAATATCCTCATAATGATGCTGTGAGGTATCCTCATTTTACCAAAGGGAAAACAGAAGAATAGCGAGGTTAAGTAAACTACCTGATAGCACATAGCTAGTGAATCACTGAACCTGTATTCCAAACCTGGCAATCTGGTTCCAGATTCTATGCTCTTAACTATTTTATTATATGTAAATAAAAGAATGCTCCAAATAAGAATCAAAGAAATCAACAAATACCTTGGTTTGTATTATATGTCAACATGTCTTTAAGGGCTGTAAGTGTGGTAGTAAGTGAAGACTTCAGCAGTTTTCTTCACACAGCAGTATTCCACACAGTTTCCAGTGGTTACTCTGGAGACAGTGCACAATGTGTGATTTGAAATAAACAAGCAAGCAAACAAACAATATAGATATACTTGTTGTTGTTAGCTTACTGGGAGATACTAGGAAAATAAAAACCATAGTCTTTAGAGGTCAGAATTCTATATTAATTCACAGTAAAAAAAAAAAAAAAAAAAAAAAAAAGGCAGTTCCTTCCATCACCTGATGGCTCTACATATTTTGCACAATCCTGACTAAAGACTTGCTTATCACAGGGAGTGGCGTGTGGTTTTTCTGTCTATGGCAATGGAAACTACTGCTTTATGTTCAGACTTTGTGTCTAGGATATATATATATGTTTGTATCCTGTAAATATACATGTGTGTGTCTCTCTGTGTGTATATTATGCACATTGTATACATGTAAACATATTGAGGCATATAGTTCTGTTTTGTTTGTTCAAAAATTGCAGTGAATTTATCTTATTTACATTACATTCTATTTCTTCATCATGTTTTACATAGAAAGGCAGTGTGTCAATGTAGAAAAGGAAATATGTACCAGTGGCCATGTTAATCTCTAGAATCTGTGGGACCTGAATTGTGAAAATTCAACCATGTGTTGTATCAACTTGAACAGCTTATCTAAATTCTCGGACATTTTTATTTCATCTGTAAAATAAACATAACTAAATTATTTGTGATCTAAGGATTAAAAGAGATAACAGAAGTTTATCACCTAACAAAGTTTGTCATAAACCCTCAGAAAAGTTAATTCCAATCCTTATATCCTGATTCCACTGAGTCATTATTTCTAAAAATATTTAGGTGGTTTTGTGTATATTTTTCCTTGCTCTGAAAATTTACAAAGTCAAACCATAGTCATTTCCTGAGATTTCACCCAACGTGTCAATGAATAAGATAAAGTCCTAAGAAGTAAGTTACCTTCAATTTGAAGTTTCAGGGCACTGGAACTGTGTTATGAGTTCATATTTTGGGTTACCAACTGGCATACCTCACCTTTATAAATGGGATAGGTATTAGACTTTATTGAATGTTATGGGCATTTTGAAATATAGAGTTTATAACTAAGCCAATTAGATTGAAAAAATAAATATAGATAGAGAAAGTAAGATTTCAAACAGCAATAAAATACTAATGGGGTACCTGGTAAATTTAAATAATAAGCACTTGCTCTATATGTTAGCCTAGTGGGGAAAATAAAATGATAAAATATATTTAGCAAACAATATTTTATCCCACAGTATGCTATGGGTAAGTGGTACCCAAATGTTTAAAAAAGCAAGATGTTTATCATTTGGAAAAATGCCTTTGCCACTCAACTCTAACATATGCTGAGAGAGAGAAAAACCATGAGAATGATTTTTTTTTAGCTTCACTTATGTATGAGAACCTGCTTGCAAGTAAATTTTACAGAAGGATAACTGCTAAAAACAACTGTGAAAAACCACCATGGGTTGTCATGTTTGGGGACGGTTGTCACATCACTTAAGTCTTACAAGCTGTTTTTCTTCACACTCTATTAAGACTGTTGGAAGTTTTCAAATCACTTAATCTGTAACTTCACTCATTTTCATCTAATATTAATTTATAATGATAAAAATTTTATATTTAAATATAACTATTCCTATGTTTCTATTAACAGTTTCAGGGCAAAGATGGCTAACACTTTGGAGCCATGTGGAAGGATGTTCATATTTTAAAATTTGTTTTTGAATGACTATTTTAATGCATATTTGACTTATTGACTAAAAGCTTTGCACCAAACGATAAAGACACTTACCAAATATGTAGAGAACTACATAGAACATTTTGTTTTGCCCACTTAAGATAATGATTTAAGAAAAAAATCACTGATTCTCATAATACTCTGAAATATTTTGTTTAATTAAATCCATTTGTAAATTCATAGGGTCTTAACATAACTTACTATAACTTACCATCTGGACCAAAATCCAAACCTCATCTGTAAGATCAGAAAACAGGGCTTCCCTGGTGGCACAGTGGTTGAGAGTCCGCCTGTCGATGTAGGGGACACGGGTTCGTGCCCTGGTCTGGGAAGATCCCACATGCCGCGGAGCGGCTGGGCCCGTGAGCCATGGCCGCTGAGCCTGCGCGTCCGGGGCCTGTGCTCCGCAACGGGAGAGGCCATGGCAGTGAGAGGCCCGCGTACCGAAAAAAAAAAAAAAAAAGATAAGAGAACAATTTATGCTTTCAATACACCACTTTTTAATGAGGAGGGAAAACATTCGGACATCAATATCACTATATTAAAGCCACAATTAGGGATGGGAGTATAAAAAAAAAAGATTTTTTTAGAGGGATCTATTTTATAAATTTTAGCAACACACTAAAATGGCAGGAAGAATTTAGTCATAATTTGGTAATATTTTAAAATATTACATAGGCAATAATGAGATTATTATTACCTTATGAAGGTAATAATTTAAAACTATGAACATATTTATTGCATAAATATTCTTTTTTTTAAAATTATTTATTTATGGCTGTGTTGGGTCTTAGTTTCTGTGCGAGGGCTTTCTCCAGTTGTGGCAAGCGGGGGCCACTCTTCATCGCAGTGCGCAGGCCTCTCACTATCGCGGCCTCTCCCGTTGCGGAGCACAGGCTGCAGACGTGCAGGCTCAGCAGTTGTGGCTCACGGGCCCAGCCACTCCGTGGCATGTGGGATCCTCCCAGACCAGGGCTCGAACATGTGTCCCCTGCATTGGCAGGCAGACTCTCAACCACTGCGCCACCAGGGGAGCCCCTGCATAAATATTCTTAAGATAAAACCTTTATCTCTAATAATTCTACTAACCACTCTAAGCTATTAAAAAGGTATAATGGCAAGAACTTTATATTTCTACATTTAGTCTTCTTGGCAGTCATGTGAGTTAAACATTATAAACCATAATTACCAGATAAAAAACAACAGCAAAGGGAAGTGAAGTCTGGAGTGTTCAGGAAATCACTGACATTCCTGGAGATAGTAAGTGCATACACAGTATTCGACCCAGGCCTGCTGGATTACAACCTTGCCTGATACATCGTGACCTGAGGATTGGTTGCAACAGTAGTGAGAGTAGAGGTGGGAAGCACAGAGCACAGGTTTTTCTCCAACTTCTTCAGAGGTACACAGAACGCCAGCCACACATCCTGGGGTTGAACTCATCCTATTGATAGGCAGAAGCTCAAGTTTCATTTTGCATGCATTTTGTAAAATAACCTTTATTACCTGTTCTTAAAAATAGTCGCTTCAAATTTCCATAGAAACTTAATCAATTTCAAAGCCCTTAAGTCTCTATCAGCCAACTTCCTTCATTGCCCTAGGATGCTAGTGCACAAATTACCCATAGAAATAAAATGGCATAAGCTTGCCATGACCCTTTTCCATGAAAAATACTATAGGATTCATAGTCTTATGATAAATTCAATAAAAGGGCTTCTGTAAGAGCACACCCTGGTAACTAAATCCATTTTATCTCTTTGAATACTGATCTAAAATCTAACTCCTGCAAAAGTTCATAATTAATCAAAATTTTAGCCATTTTATTGAAGTGTTTTCTCTGTTGTCATAATATTTATATGTACAAATCACTCATGAGTTCCTATTCCACCGTGATGAACAGTACATGGTAGGACTGACTGACGTTAGGGCTTCCCCTATAAAAGAAAATTGTACCCAATTATTTGTAAAATCAAGCAGTAGTAGGATCTTATAATTATAGATTAAAGATAATTTAAGAAAAATCACTGATGAAAATTGTCAGATCAGTATAAACATACATCTAAATAATGAATTATTGTTTCACTTTCATATATATTACACCAAAATTACTCTGTATGTAACTTTGTATATGCAAGAAATATTGTGCATATTAAATTTGAAACATTGAATAAGTTAAGTTATTCCTTTATATCTAATTTTCTTTATATCATATACATAAAATAGGTAGTATTTTATACTTTATTTCATAGTAATCTTGATGCTTCCTGCCCTCTCATGTGGTTGATTTAAAAGTTACAACCTTAAAAATGCCAAGAGAGAACTCACTGAAATTTTCAACTTCACAGCACCACTTTATTAGTTATGTGGTGATCATCGTTTGAAAGTGAGTTGAAAGTTATCCTGGCAAATTATCCAACAAATGTTGCAAATGACTAAAGCATTCATCTGTTCCAAATTAGACTACTCAATCCTTTTATACTGAGGTCCTTACCAAGCCCTTTGCCTCTAGTAAATCACACAAGCTCTCCTTGAAATTCCCTAAAATACAATTTTTATAAAGGGAAGATCATAGACACTAAAGAGGAAAATGCATGTTACATTAGAATTTAAAAGGAATTGCAAATGTACAGAAAGAACCTTTGATGAACTCATTAGTGGTAAAGGTTGATAGCAAGTACTGTCCCTCCCAGCTGTTACAGTTTAGGGTGAGTGTAAATTTTGCATGTGTTTTATTTTAGAACAAGAAGAACAAGAAACATTCATGTTCTTCCTCTTGTCTTGACCTAATTTTACAAATGAAAAAGCTGTTCAGCCATCTAATTTTGACTTGGTACTCATTTTGAAAACATTTTTTAGCAAGTGATTTTGCTACTCCACCATTGCCCTTCCCTCTAGCTTATTTTTCTTGTTAATGGAGAGCATTGTGTTGATGAGATAGTTCATTCATAGAAAAGTGCTTTGAAATTACAGCTTAGTTGCTTTAACAATGAAGAATTCAAAATCAGTGCAACCATTTATAATGCTTATGCTAAAACTTCCTAAAATGTAGACTTGCTTGCACTCTAATTGAGTGCAATCCTAGACTTTTTTTTTTCCTCAGGTAGATAAAGGGGAAAGAGGTGAGTAAACTGAAAAGAAGTAAGAGAGTAAGACCCAAGTATTTCCTGAATTTTCTGTTGAATGGAAATAAAGGTGAAATGTAGGCATATTTCTGACTGTAGTCTTTCTCACAAGAATTCTGAAAGATGATCAGCGCACTTATTTCTTCCTGAAATTTAAAATTTATTTACAAATGGTACAGTATAAAACAAGAGAAAAAATATATTGAAACTAGTTTTCTAATGCTATATGCAACAATTAATTTTCAACATACATTTCCTTAGAACTATTTGGTGACATCTTTATAAAAACAGTGACTTTGCCAGATTTTGTAGTAGGCAAAATATATTTTAAAAGTGGTCATTTCAAATCTCCCCTTTTTTATTTCTCTTTAGTGCCTGGTTAATATTCTTATATCTTCTAACTAGAAATAATCTTTCATCCACAGTAATTTTATTTTGTTAATATTCATACATCTTTAGAGTAGCTTCATGTTAGGATTATATGATTAATTTTTATTTTGGCGTAGTATTAGATTTACAGAATGATTGTGAAGATAATCCAGAGTTTCTATATACTCCACACTGAGGTCCCCATATTATTAACATCCTACATTAATATGTCACATTTGTCACAATTAATGAGCCAATATTGATACAATATTATTGGCTAGAGTTCATACTTTGCTCAGATTTCTTTGGTTTTTCTCTAAAAGAGATCTGTCTCTTTTACCCATTTATTTATCTATTCAATCATTTATCAGTATGCACCCCACTCATAGATATTTATTTTAAATTTTGTGTTATAATCCAAAACTACTTTATCATTTTTACTCAAATTTTTTCAGCTTTGGCCATTGGGAGCTCTTTCAGTTGGCTTCTGTGTCCCTTTGATACCTCCATTACTGAGATATTTTTATTTTGTTTGGAATTTTTTTTTAGCACTTTCTTACTTTCTGATACTATATGATGATTCAGGTTATCTTGTGTATTTTGGACTTGTGTTTAAATATTCTAGCAGTGGTTAGCTTAAGTATAAGAATTAGTTCAGTTAATACATACATTTAGTCATATCGTATGTAGATAAGAACGTGAAAAAGCATAATATACTCCGAATAAGACATAAGGCATCAAAATATACAGTTTAAAATGTTTTAGAAATGAAAAATAACATATATTTTACTATTACAGGTTAAATTTTGTCTTCCAAAGAGATATGTTGAAGTCCTAATAACCCAGTTCCTGTGACTGTGAACTTATTTGAAACAGGATTTTTGCAGATGAATCAAGTTAAGATATGATTATTCTGGATTAGGTTGGATTCTAACATTGGCTAGTGTCCTTGTAAGAGAAGAAACACAGACACAAGACATACAGAAAGAAGATGGCCATGTGAAGACAGGGGCAGAGATTAGAGTTATGCTGCTACAAACCAAGGAACACCTGGGGTTTCCAAAAGCTGGGAGAGATAAGGAAGGATCCACCCCTTGAGACTTGAAGTGAGCAAGGCTCTGCCAATATCTTGATTTCAAATTTCCATCCTCCAGAATCATGAGAATACATTTCTATTGTTTTAAGCCTCCCAGTTTATAGTATGTTGTAACAGCAGTCCTAGGAGACTAATAGAATTATTAAATATCAACTTTAGTGCAAAATTCAAAATACTGCATTTATTCCTTAATGGATCAAATACATAAAAGTATGTGACCATAAACTATCAGAGTAAATACATTACTAGAAAACATCTATTTGTATTCAGTGCTAGTCTCTCTTCTAGCATGGATTATGGCATAGAAATTCTGTGATATGAAACAGTTAATATTTCCATTTTACATGCTCAAAAAGTGAAACCTAAAGCAGTTAAATGGCTAATATGTATCAGAGTCAGGATCTGAAATTTGAATCTAGTCTGTTCACACCATAATCAATAAATCTTAAACTTTCTTTCTCCTCTCTCTCCCTCTCCCTCTCTCTCTCTCTCCCTCTCTCTCTCTCTCTCTCTCTCACACACACACACACACACACACACACACTTCTCTACCTTTGAATTTGTCTCACAGTCTTTGTGTCTGTGTACTTGTTTATTTCCTATCTCTATCTCAGTCCCTTTATGAAACTTCCTATTTTATCTGCCTCTGTGCCCATCTCTCTTCATTTCTTTTATTGTCGATTCACGCTTTATCTCTGTTTTCTTTTCCTTTAAAATACTAACATGCTTCAAAAGGATCATAACTCTAGTTTTAAAATATCTATGGAATATTTGTATAAACTGATCATATAAAACCAAAATGAAACCCTCAATGAAATTCCTAAAATAAGAATTAATATGTTGTATTCTTTGACCCCAATGAAAGGCAATTATATTAAAACTAATTTTCTATCCTTTAAAGTTTTTTTTTTAAATTTCTGTTTTTTTTTTTTTGTATGTTTGCTTTTATAAAACAGTTATAGAGAACTCTTGGGAAAAGGAAGAAATCAAACTTAAAATTTCAGGCTACTTAGAAAATCACCAAGTACCAAATATCAAAACCTATGATAGCCTAAGGATGTTCTTAGAGACAGAGTTGAAGCTTTAAATACTCATTTTTTTTTAAATCTTAAAAATATGTTAACTATATGTTCAGCTCAATTACTTGTTAGTGGTGGGGAAACAATAGTTTAACAGTGAAACAGATCAGGAAACAGATTTTACACATTTGAAACATGATTTTCATGAGGATTTATTATAAAAGGAATATTTGAAAAGTGTATGTGTAGCTGTCCCACACAAAGAAAGCTGCATTAACCTGGGGCTTACAATGCACAAGCAGTTACCATCTTTGGCCCAAAGATAGGAGTCAGGGGAGTGGTAGCAAAATACTGTCAGAAAGGCTGGTAAAGATGAGGTGTGCGGCCACCATGCAGGAGAGATTCTCCAGGGAGAGAGCTGAGGAAATACAAACCTCAAGCTCACTCTCATTCCTCCCTCTGACCCCCTTCCTGGGATGCCCATTGGTCCAACCCAACGTGAACTGAAAACATAGAACCCATTGATGAATCCACTACAAGTGAGCCACTAGAAGAAAAAGGAGGTGTCAACAGATGGGCAGTGCATTTGAAGGGTAAAATTGATAAATTGTTACACACACTGAATGAATAGCTTCTCTGATTGAATTCTGACTGAATTAAGCCTAGCAGTCATACTGGCAGAACTTATAGGGTTAAACTGATGGGGTTCTAATTGTCCAGTACATAGTCTTTCACTTCCTCTCACTATTTTCTATAAACTCCTTCCGTTCCCAGCAAGCTTGAGTCCTAGAGTTCACTTTCACAGTCTCAGCCTCCCAATAAACTACATATACAATATAATACAGGAACAAAAGATGGAAACTACAATGCAATGGAAGATGATAGAGGGTACTTTAATCCTACTTTTTCAGCTCACCCTTACATTTTCCTTTTTTTCCCCACATCTTTATAGGAGTATAATTGCTTTACAATGTTGTGTTAGTTTCTGCTGTACAACAAAGTGAATCAATATATGTATACATATATCCCCATATCCCCTCCCTCTTGACCTCCCTCCCACCCTCCCTATCCCACCCCTCTAGGTCATAAAAAAGCATCAAGGTGATCTTCCTGTGCTATGCAGCAGCTTCCCACTAGCCATTCATTTTACATTTGGTAGTGTATATATATCATTGCTACTCTCTCACTTCGTACTAGTTTCCCCTTCCCCCTCTGTGTCCTCAAGTCCATTCTCTACATCCCATCTTTATTTCTGCCCTGCCACTAGATTCAGCAGTACAGTTTTTTTCAGATTCCATATATATGTGTTAGCATCCAGTATTTGTTTTTCTCTTTCTGACTTACTTCATTCTGTATGACAGACTCTAGCTCCATCCACCTCACTACAAATAACTCAATTTCATTCCTTTTTATGGCTGAATAATATTCCATTGTATATATGTGCCACTTCTTCTTTATCCATTCATCTGTTGATGGACATTTAGGTTGCTTCCATGTCCTGGCTATTGTAAATAGTGTTGCAATGAACTTTGTGGTACATGTCTCTTTTTGAATTATGGTTTTCTCAGGGTATATGCCCAGTAGTGGGATTGCTGGGTCATATGGTAGTTCTATTTTTAGATTTTTAAGGAACCTCCATACTGTTCTCCATAGTGGCTGTATAAATTTACATTCCCACCAACAGTGCAGTAATGTTCCCTTTTCTCCACACCCTCTCCATCATTTATTGTTTGTAGATTTTTTGATGATGGCCATTCTGACTGGTGTGAGGTGATACCTCATTGTGGTTTTGATTTGAATTTCTCTAATGATTAATGATGTTGAGCATCTTTTCATGTGTTTGTTGGCTATCTGTATGTCTTCTTTGGAAAAATGTCTATTTTGGTCTTCTGCCCATTTTTGAATTGGGTTGTTTGTTTTTCTGATATTGAGCTGCCTGAGCTGCTTTTATATTTTGGAGATTAATCCTTTGTCAGTTTCTTCATTTGCAAATATTTTCTCCCATTCTGAGGGTTGTCTTTTCATCTTGTTTATGGTTTTCTATGCTGTGTGAAAGCTTTTAAGTTTAATTAGGTCCCATTTGTTTATTTTTGTTTTTATTTCCATTTCTCTAGGAGGTGGGTCAAAAAGGATCTTGCTGTGATTTATGTCATAGAGTGTTCTGCCTATGTTTTCCTCTAAGAGTTTTATAGTGTCTGGTCTTACATTTAGGTCTTTAATCCATTTTGAGTTTATTTTTTTATATGGTGTTAGGGAGTGTGCTAATTTCATTCTTTTACATGCAGTTGTCCAGTTTTCCCAGCACCACTTATTGAAGAGGCTGTCTTTTCTTCATTGTATATTCTTGCCTCCTTTGTCAAAGATAAGATGGCCATACACATGTGGGTTTATCTCTGGGCTTTCTATACTGTTCCATTGATCTATATTTCTGTTTTCATGCCAAAACCATACTGTCTTGATTACTGTAGCTTTGTATTATACTTTGAAGTCAGGGAGCCCGGTTCCTCCAACTCCGTTTTACTTTCTCAAGGTTGTTTTGACTATTCGGGGTCTTCGTGTTTCCATACAAATTGTAAAATTTCTTCTTCTAGTTCTGTGAAAAATGTCATTGGTAATTCGATAAGGATTGCACTGAATCTGTCGATTGCTTTGGGTAGTATTGTCATTTTCACAATGTTGATTCTTCCAGTCGAAGAACATGGTATATCTCTCCATCTGTTTGTATCATCTTTGATTTCTTTCGTCAGTGTCTTATAGTTTTCATACAGGTCTTTTGCCTCCTTAGGTAGGTTTATTCCTAGGTATTTTATTCTTTTTGTTGCAGTGGTAAATGGGGGTGTTTCCTTAATTTCTCTTTCTGATTTTTCATTGTTAGCGTATAGGAATGGAAGTGATTTCTGTGCATTAATTTTGTATCCTGCTAGTTTACCAAATTCATTGATTAGCTCTAGTAGTTTTCTGGTGGCATCTTTAGGATTATCTATGTATAGCATCATGTTATCTGCAAACAGTGACAGTTTTACTTCTTTTCTGATTTGGATTCCTTTTATTTCTTTTTCTTCCCTGATTTCCATGGCTAAAACTTCTGAAACTATGTTGAATAATAGTGGTGAGAGTTGCACCGCTGTCTTGTTCATTCCACCCTTAAGAATTATGTTGGCTGTGAATTTGTCATATGTGGCTTTTTAGGTTGAGGTAAGTTCGGATGGGTCCCATATCAGACGCCTGGTCTGTGAAACAATCTATGGTTAGTGAATTCTAGGAGAGTATGTGCCCTGGATCTGGCCTCCAGTCTTTATGGGATAGGATAAGATGGAAAATTTGTAAAATTAGGTTAAGGCCTGGGACAAGATAAAGAATTTCAGGGGTTTATTGGTTGGACTGGAATTTGAAAATCCATTGTTAGAGACCATTATGTCTCTGTTAAGCTGGCTATTTGGGATCTATTAGGGACTTTAAAGTTCTTTGGAATGCATTTTCCAAGAGCCTAGCATTGTGTTATTTTAATAAATGAAATGTGTCTTGTGTCCTACCAGTAATGTCTGTAACTCTGGAGGGAACAGGAGTGCCGTTATACTCCTTGTATAAAGCATTACAAAGCAAGGCCTTGTATTGGTGGCCTGGTGTTATGCAGAGGCATGTGTGATTGTGATTTATATTTAGGGTGTATGTGAAGCAAGAGATTCCCAGGTGGGTTTTTCCCCCCTGAACGGGACAATTTTAGGCAATAGCCCAACAGTTTATTATACACGTGAAGATGGGGCCAGTGTTGGCCAGAGCATCTATCACTAAGATGACTGCCTGAAGTTTGGTTTCTTGGGTCCTGTCCTTTGTTGGAGACATTCTGGCTGAGGCAACAGGAATGGAAAGCAGCAACATTTCACTGAGCTGCATCACATGATAGCAGTGCCTTTCACGTGGTCTGTGAGCTCCCATTGTTGTTCACTCAGTTAATCTCAAGGGGCTCCCCAGGTAGCCAAAGTTTCCAGGGGAAGGGTGACCTCCTCCAGCACCCTGACATCTGTCAAGGAACTGAGAACAGGAGAAGCCACCCCGCCTGCAGGTAAAATATGCCAGAGGGTCCAGATTTAACTTCCTGCTGTTTTAGGGAGGGCTCTGTAAGCTGTGCCAACCTTGTTGGGTGCTGTTTCTATGGTCCAAGATATAACAAAATGTTGGGTGTTGAGGGTGACAATGTTCAGGGTCTGTGAGAGCCTCTATTTCCAGGAGAACCCAGTAGGTAGGCAGTCATTTGTTGGTGTACAGCACAAGGCTAAGAGGGGCAGTTTTTTTGCATCAGAAGCTTGGGGCAATTTAGGACCATCGTAAATATCCAGACGCTCCAGGAGGCAATGAGAAGAGATTGCCAAAGCCTCTACAGTGAAGGACTTTTTTGAGGACACCTGTAGGGGTGCCTGTTGATGTTAATCTGTAAGTACAATTTGTAAATGAGGAATATGTTACCACCAGAACTCAAAAAGGACTAAAAGATGTTGGACTTTACATGTCCTTAATGAGTACGTCAAGTGAATCTCCTTGGAGGAGGATATTATCAATATACTGTCATACCTGTGCTCCTGGAGAAAGGTGGATGTATTTAATAGTTAAGATCTGGTCTGAAAGGATTGTGTGTGATGGCAAAGCTGATGAAGTACCTCCATAGGGAGCCTGGAAAAGGAGCACGGTGTCATTTTGGAGGTGAAGGCAAACTGAAGTTGAGAGGCAGTTGAAATAGATGCTGAATAGAATGTGTCAGTCAATTTATTAGAGAAAAATATTTACCAGTTGTTGGTTGAATAGAATCAGTAATTTTAATAATACTGAGTACTGGATATGGGGGCCTTGAAAGATGGAACCATAGAGTTATTGTTGTAGTAATCCATTAGAAGGCACTATTTATTTACATATTTGTCTTTTTTCAGATTTAAAACAGGCAAAATTGAGCTGTCAAATGGAAGAGCAGTGGAGATAATTATCCTTTTATTTACTAGGCTTCATATAATAAATTTTAATCCTTGAAGCCCTGTTTTGACTTACACTGGGTCCCATTAACTATTTTAACTGGAGGTTCATGGAGTCCTATCTTAATGAAGCCAGTTTGTAACTGTTAAAGACTTACTTTAATTTTAATTAATCATTTATTGTTGCAGAGCATCTCTACCCAATGTGAAATATTTTAGTGTAATGAATATCACAACTGTGAGAAATTTAGGCAAGACTACAATTAAAATGAGGCATACTCATTTTTCCTCCATTTTCTATTTAGTTGCATTCTTAAGATTATAGAAGGTAAATGTTTAAATTTATGGGGATCACTGGTATAATTATAATTTGAACTCAGTATCAAATCCATGAAGTTTGTCAATTGATGCATTTTAAGCAAATGTTAATGTTAGAACAAAAGCCAATCAGTGCCCCTTTTATCTCTTGTTATATAAGTTCTTCTATTGTATAAATGTTGGACTTCCCATTGCATCAAATTATGGAACATTGTTTAAATTAGTTATATATTATATATACATACACACAATTTAATTATTTTATTTTTATATTAAGATATTATATATGTACACTTTACTTAATTACATTTTATTTCCTCCCTTTCTATTTTGGGGCTGGTTTTTTAAATCAGTTAGTAATCTAGGACTAGCATTATGTTTGCTAGACTTAATATTTACTCATTTCCCCCCCACCCCTTGGGCTTTTAGTCACTTAAAAACCATGGTTTTTAATTGTTGCCTCTGGTTGATAAGAGGAAAAGGGAGAGGAGGATGAGACCTGGTGCTTCTAAACAGTAGTATCTCCCTGGGATGCCCCATCACAGGGTAATCAGTCCTCATACCACCCCCCCTCCACTCTTTTTTCTCTCTTAAGCAAAATCTTTTAGAAGAGCTTGTTTCTCTAGGTAGCGTTTTCCCCCTTCTCTCTTTGAATGATATCTGACAAGCTCTTGGTGGTCCCTGAGTAGTTCCTATTATGACTAGGGACCTTCCTCTTTTGAGTGTCCCAATCAGCCACAGAAGGGCTGGGGTCTACATCCAGGACAGCAATAGTGGCCTCAACTTTACCTTTAAAATATTTTTGTGACAATTTAATTTTAAGGAAGACACTCTTGTCATGTCAGTAGGAAGCAACACTTGTAAGTTAGCATTGACCAGGAGATTTGTAATCTCAAATGAGCTAAGAAACCCCCTCAAGTGTCTTAGGGGAGTCAAAAAAAAGTGGCCCCACCCATTTTTCCAGTTTGCATGGATGGAATCTTTGATACCCTATGGGGATGGGGAATGAAGATTGACAGCAGCAAGAAATGCAGCAGAAAAGGGGCTGGCAGCTGGTAGCATCAACCCTCCTGGGTGCATGCTAGGCTCTTCTAGGGAAGGGACACTTCGGACACCAAACTGGAAAGGAGCAGTACTTTCCCTTCATAAGTCTTACTCAAAGGCACGCTGAGTCATGTGGATAGGGTCATCCAGACAGTAATCTAGTACAAACTGACACCCTCTGTTTTCCTGGCTAACACTCAGCTTGCTCGGTAGATTTTTCAGTGCCTTAACCAAGACCCAGAGGGGTTCTTCCCTAATTAATCTAAGTGAGGAGACCATAGTGGGTCCAATCTTAGGCACTCCATGTGAAATAATAGCCAGTGTGTCCAGTGGCTCTGTGTCTTGGAGAGAGATAGGATGACTTTACTGTTCTTGCCAAGATCAAAGGCTGGCAAACAGGATCCTGGGGAGTTCTACTTGGGATTGGGTCAGTATCTTCACTTTAGGCTGGGGAGTCTTGGCAGCTTTCTCAAGGGGCAACACAAATAAGTGCAGAACAATATCAGTGGTAGAGAGGTCCCCGCAAATGGTAGAGCCCAATTGGAACAGCCAGTTAATGAGCAGCCCAATGGCACCTCACTGGGATTTTTTTCATCCATGACTTAGATTATCTCATGCTTGTTGCCAACTCTGATGTAAGGAATAATTATATTACATTAAAATGGGGTCTTTTGATGATCAGTCAGGTGAAGACACAAAATAATACATGGGGAGGAGCATGAAAATGAAAGAAATTTATTATACTCACAGGTCGCAGAAGAGGGAGGCACCACGCCAGGCAGGGGGTGATACAGGAGGAGCACCCAGAGAGCCTTTGAACTTGTGATATATTTATATTAACAGAGCTTTTTTTTTTTAGCTAGTTTTTTACATTGTGTTATTCTCTAAGGATTCATTTGTCACATACATTTAACTAATCTCTAGAAGGACCTTGTAGTAACTAATAATATGGATATTTATTAAAGATTTTATGATATATGTTGCAATAATGCTAATAAATTAAATTTAAGACAATTTAACAGGTGAAAGCTGTGTAACCATACATGAAAGTACACAACAAATATTTTTAGTGTTTTCAGAAAAAAACAAAAACAGATTTTTAAAAAATGTGTCGTTATTTTTTCTTTTGTCATAAAAATAATATTTTTGCAATTTTAACTTTGTTGAGAAATTTTATTATGCTATTTTTTTCCATTCTGTTAGCTCTTTAATTGTCTATGTGTATTTGCTTTCAATCTATGAAAATAAGCATGTCCTTTAATTGTTTTTTATCACTGTTGTTAGAGGCTACTGGCCAAATACTGTGCTAACATATCATTGGAGCTGTCTTCCAAATCTTTTTTCCAGGTTTGCTAACTGCTATAAACAATGATGTAGGTCAAATGAGAAGTGTTTGATAGTTCTCCCTAAGACTGACATGCCCTACAGAAGTTTTTTCAGCATTTGTACCTCCCAACATGACTGCTCTGTGTTCAGGGATTAGATGACTTTCTTCCAAGATTACTTTGAAATATGTTATATAACAAACCTGATATAAACAATACTACAGCTTGAAATCTAATGTTATCTTGTCAATAGATTGGTACATGTGTTTCTTTCTTTTATAATTCATGATGCGATAAACATTGTTCTCCTGTGTTTTTCTTAAGTTCCTCTGGAATATTAAGCTGATTGACTATGCAAACAGTTGTCAAGAGCCTGTAAAAGCCACACTGTAAAATCCCTCTTTTGGAATCAAACCTGATTCTTCTTAAATACTGGGAACAGACTTTCACAGTTATCAGAGATTATATACTTTGCACTGTTGTATCAAGCATCTACTCTTAATATTTACAGTTGTCATGTATTTTAACACTTAAAAATCCCCAATTCTGGGCCTCCCTGGTGGCGCAAGTGGTTGAGAGTCCGCCTGCCGATGCAGGGGATACGGGTTCGTGCCCCGGTCTGGGAGGATCCCATATGCCGCGGAGCGGCTGGGCCCGTGAGCCATGGCCGCTGAGCCTGCGCGTCCGGAGCCTGCGCGTCCGGAGCCAGTGCTCCGCAACGGGGGAGGCCACAACAGTGAGAGGCCCGCATACCGCAAAAAAAAAAAAAAAAAAAAAAAATCCCCAATTCTAATACAAAGATAATAAGGAAGGATAATTTTATCCTTATTCACTTGTAAGAAATGATATTAATATTCATATTTTGACTGTAAAAATGGAAAGTTATGCAGAAATATAATTACAGTTGTGGAATTAATATAATGTAATATAATCTTTAGCAAATTTTTTTTAAACAGAGAGACCTGAATTATAAACTGAATATCTGTATAACCTAGGACAGTTTATTTAACTATTTGAAAACATTTGAAATTTACCTATAAAATGGGAAAAACACCCACCTTGAGGAGCTTTTGTAAAAGTTAAATGAGATAATTTGTGTAAAGCAATTAGCAAAGTTCCAGGCATAGTATAGGAATTCAATAAATAAAAAAGTGTTCTTAGGTTTAGGGGTCATAAAAATTTTATAAATTTTATGTTTAATTCTGATGATTAATGGTTATTTTAATGTCTTTTCCATCATACACACTAGGGAGTATTTTATATTTCCAAATTAAAATATTAGTAAAACATTAAAATTTGATTTAGTAGTAGACAAAGCATAAAAATTCATTAAATCATTTCTTATGCAAATTAAGACAATAAAATATCAAAGGAAGAAATATGGCTGAAGTATGTATATGAGCAAAATGCAATGAATTACTGCAAAATATAAATTATCCGGATTTGTGTTTGCTTAACTGCAAGATCTACAGGAAAAGAACTTTAATCGTCCAGAAGCCTAAACTTATAAAAGCCAATGTTAGATCTTTAGATTCATGAAATAAAACCCTTGGCTCCATCTTTAAAGTGCAGATAAAATGAAAGGATGGTTATACAAATGATTAATATGATTGGTATATTCGGCAAAAGTATGCGATTATATGTTTAACTTAAATTATATAATTATATAATGGGTATCAAGTCAGACACATAATTGAGAGATCTGCCATTTCCCTCTTCTGCATATAAAATCAGAGTAAATGAGAATTACGTTTTTTTTTCTTCTGAATATACACATTACTATAGTTACTTTTAAAGAATATTTGCACAATATTTATAATACTTGTGGTTAGAATTTTATAACATGCTGTTGATAAATACAACTAGATCATATATTCAAAAGATATCAAAATGGCAAGCAAGGGAAAATCATTGCTAGTGGGTTTTTAAGTAAACAGTGGTATTCTTAGCATTGATCACAAAGAATTTTCAATATGATTCATGTTCCAGAGAATCAAAACTTTGTGATAGTCTCATAATAATATATTATTATACTGAAATGCTACATAAACAAGGTATTTTTCAAATGATTTTATAGTTTGTGATTTCAAAAGTACATCTTAAACTACAGGCTTTTTCTCTATAAGTGGGTGTTCAGCAACACAAGCTCTTTCTTTGTCAATAAATGTCATACTGTCAAATGTTTCACTAACCATTTTATTTTTAATTGCCTAATTAAAGTCTGTGGTTCCATGTGGTTAGCACCACCTATGTAGTTAACATTATGTAATGGTAAGTTTAAATTTACTTTAAAACAATCTCTACTATTGTCTTACTATTGCCTTCATGGTTTCTCTCAGAGCTCAGTGTAATCTAAGTACTGTTTCTCAATTGCAAAAACAACTGAGGAATAGTAATTCTTAAATAATCTGTAGATTATTATCTGTTTGTCACACTCATTTGCCCTGATTCTGGTCATATCAAGTAGTGTCATCTGCAGTTATGAATGTACTGAAAAGATATGATGGTGGAAAGAGATCAGGCCTTTAGTTTTATACTTTTTATTTGCACAAACAAGATTGCATTCATCACTTGGTCTTCTTTGCCATAATTTTCATGTTTTTCATGTATGATAAGTATTTATTATACGGAGATATTGTGAAATATCTGGCTCTGCAGTCATTAGAATGGCACTGAATTTTTTTTTTTCTTCTACAGATGAACTTACCATTAGAAAAAGCAGATAGGCTGATCAGTTCAAACTTAAACACCCATTTTAAAGTAAAGATAGGACTTCCCTGGCAGTCCAGTGGTTAAGACTCCATGCTACCACTGCAGGGGGCACGGGTTCCATCCCTAGTTGTGGAACCCAGATCATGCATGCTGCGTGCATGGCCAAAAAAATTTTAAAAAAAAGTTAAGATATATAAAGAAAACAGTCCAGAAAATTAAAGGCAAGCTAAATGAAAATAATATACACAAAAAGTTAACTTAAAATTGACATTAAACCTAAGCACAAAGAGTTTAGGTTTACTATAAAACAAAATAGAAGAAAACATAGGACTACTCCATTATGACTTGAGATTGCAAACAATTTTTAGACAGAACACAAAAAACATTAACTATACAATTAAAATGAATTATAAAAATTTAGAAAAATGAGAAATTGGTTTTCAAGCAAGTCACAAATTAAAAGAAAATAGTAAATACACACATACACATGCATCCCCACCCACATACATATATACATCTACATATATATATCTGACATAGTACTGGTATCCAGAACATATAAAGAACGCTTACAATTCCATAATAAGAAAATAATCTGATTTTTTAGTTGGTGAAAACAACTGCACAATTTATAAAAGACAGTATACAAATTTCCAACAAGCACTTAAAGAGCTACTCTGCATCATTAGTCTTCAGGGATGTGAAAATTAAGAACACAATTGAAGTATTGCAGCATACTCCACTTTGTCTAAAAAAGACCAAATATACCAAACATTAGCAACAATGTGGAGAAACTAGAATCCTCATATATTACTGCGGGAGTATAAAGTGGGACAACCACTTTGGAAAACAGTTTGGCAATTTCTTACAAAGATAAACATACACTTATCATAAGACCCAGTAATTCTATTCAGAGGTATTTCTCAAGAGAAATGAAAACATGTCCACATAGAGTCTTGTATGCAATATGCACAGCAGGTTTATTCATAATAGACAAAACCTGAAATGACTAAATATTTATCAGCATTAAATGTATAACAAGTCATGGTAGATGTAAAGTAATAAAAATGAATAAAGAGGTGATATACACAAAAACCTGGATGGAACAATAAATGGAACCATAGATATCATCTTAAGAAAAAAATACTAGACCCAAAAGGATAAATCTGTATGATTCCATTTATATGACACTTTAGAACAAACAAAAAGAATCTACAGTGGCAAAAAGCAGATCAGTATTTACCTGGGGTCTAAGATGGTTAGGGTATTGACAAAAAATTTGGACTAATTAAAATATTGTATATCTTGATTAAGGCAGTGATACATGTTCTATACATTTCTCAAAAGTCATCACATATTATACAAAAATGGGTCAAAATGGGTGCATTTAAATAGCTATAAATTACAGTTTAATAAATATAAAAATAAAAATATAAGTGCATACAATTAGTTGTATTTATATTTATTATAGATACAGCTTGTTTTCGGTACAATTTATTTCAATTTAATATAGTGAATGATTCTTGAGCACATATTGATGTTACATTTCATCATATTCAACATTTAGTAGACATAAACTGAATATCAGAAACTCCAAATTTTAAGATTTGGAATATAATTTTACTGTTTTTCATTATTACCACATTTTAGATGCTATAATTTATTTTATAACACTATAATGCATAAGTCAGGAATTGCACCTCCAGTTATAATTTTTCTATAGGAAAATATCCATGTTGCACTGTTTTTTTCAAAATGCAGTTCTAAAGAACATTCTAGAGCAAATGAAGATCAGAAACTGTCTGTATTTAAATGTTTGTCATATTAATCTACTCACTCTGAAGTTTCTGAATTTCTTTACAAAAGAAAGTAATAGAATTCATTCGGAAGTTTCACAATTTGGTCAACAAGCAAATGCAAGATGTCATCATTTTTACCTTGACATGAAATTTCAGGAAATTAATACCTGTGGAATGAAATAATTGAGTAACAGGACAAGTTTCTTCATATATTGCAGTTCCCAAAGCAGCAGGCAACTATTATCCCTTTTGTTGAAAAGTTGAAACTCTGAAATAGTGTATTATATATTGTTAAACGTAACTATGAAAAAGCTATTCTATTTCCAGATCTGAAATTTGCCATCTATCTGACATTACAATAGCACTTATATTTCTTCATTTAATTTTTGAATTTATAAAATGGGGTTATTTTTTGTACCTTAAACTCTTTTGAAAATCACATAAAATTATAAACGTGAAAATATTTTGATAACACTTTCACACACAATGAATGAGATATCTGCCTATGGAAAAGTTGTATTTATTAAGAAAAACAAAACTTGATTTTGTTAATTTTATAAAGCCTAGAATCACAAACCTCTTTATGATATTAATAACATAATTAATTCTAAGTTTTAAAATTAGTTCTTAAGTTAGGAGCTTAGAATTTAATAGCATATTTCTTAATGTTTAGTAGATGATTAAAACAGGGTAAGTGTCTACTTGAGTATTAGGATGTTTGTAGCCAATGTATTTATATTTCTCTACTATTGAAATTGAAAAAAGTTATGTACATTTCCAGTTAAGTGGTTTTAGATTTTTTTAAATGTACCAAATAACAAAGATAAACTTATATTGGTCAGCAAGATATATAGACCAAAGAAAGGAGCCAATGATTAATTGATAGATTGATTTCAAGGTATATGTTTAACAAATACTATGTGCCTGGCATAGTGTGTTCCAGATTTTGGGAATAAAACAGTGACCAAATTGACAAAAATTCCTGCCCTGCTGAAGTTTATATTGCAATGGAAAGAAGGATAGATAAAATAAATAGTATGTATGGTATGATTTATTTTACTTACCTCTCTAATAAGAGACCACCAAAGACAATAGTAATTATAATCTCTGTTAGAGTTTTCAAAATAAGATGATATGAGGAAACATCAATTCCTAATATAAAAGTCATGGAACTCTATAGAAGCTATGCACGTTTTGATACAAAGAAGCTAGGTGTAAGGGCAAGATGATGACCCCTGATGCTCAGTATGAGCTACAGTTGTTGCATTACCCAATATACAAAGCTAATTCTTTGAGTGTCACTTGATCCCTCATGAAACAAGCCAAGCCACTGAAAATGCAGGTCCTATGAAGATATATCATATATAAGATATATAAGATATATATATATATATATATAAAGATATATATACCTTTAGAGAGCTCATTTCTATCATATCACATTATATCCACATCCAGTTATGCTTGTTCTAAGGGACAGCAAGTTGAGCATGAGATTACTAAGGAAAAGAATGTAAAATTGAAGAATGATTCACTGTTGCCATTTATACCTTTCCCTTTTTACTTCTACCTACCAAACGTATGTTTATTTTCTTGGTTTCTGGTATACACTGTGCTAACCTTCATTGAATCTTATGCCAGGTCTAAAAATAATTGAAATATGCTATTGCCCTTTAGAAATTTTAAAGTCAATGTGTAATATTTCCAACATTTGGATCCTCTCAAGGATTTATTCCTCCTGTCTTATTTTTTCCTGATTCTTTTCCTTGGTATACCTAATAATTTTTTATTTCATCTGAAACATTTGTATAAAAGATCACAGAGGCTCTGGATGAAGATGTTATTTTCTCACACTATCCCCTGTCAAGCAGCTGCAGCAGGAAGGGAATCCCTCAAACCATTCAGAGACTGAGATAACTTGAGTCAAGTGTCAGACTTTGTAAGGCTCATTCTGACTCTGATTTGAGCTTAATCTTATGGTGAAGATCTTGAGGGGTCCCAACTGAGAGCCTGTGAATTTTGCTAGGGCCACTTCTCTTTTGCTTGTCCATTTTTCCTCCACACCACAAGAATAGCAAAAGCTCTGTTCAGCTTTTCTGCACTTTCTGCTGGTCTTAGCCTTTCATCATGAACAACTTAAGAATCACAAATGCTTGTGAAGTGAATCAGTGCACAGAACTGATAACGGTCTGAACCTCCTGCTTTCTAGGATCTTGACCCTTCAAGTCCTCCAAGCCCAGCTTCAGACTTCTTCCCTGTGAAATAATATAATACAATGTATAAATTAGTCTCTGATCCTGGTTTCTGATAATATTTGGTTTTTGATCCGGGTTCCTGGCTCCTAAAATCCTTGTAATTTTCTGAATGATCAAGTGACTGATGCAGAATTCATAAATCCCTTAGACTTTCCTGGGTGATGGGAGTGTCTTTTTTTCTAATGAGGCAACTGTTGGATGGGCCTGGTCAATACTAGAAAGGTCAAGTCACAATTAGAAGGATTAGAAGCTTGCAAATTTCAACCCTACCCCCATCCTCTGGAGAGGAGTGTGGGGCTGGAAAATGGGTTAACAATTGATTATGCCTACCTGGTGAAGCCTCCATAAAAATCCCAAAAATATGAGGATCAGAGAGCTTCCAGGTTCATGAACACATCCACGTGCTGAGAGGGTGATACACCCCAGCTCCACCAGGACAGAAACTCCTGCATCTGAACTCTTCCAGACCTTACCCTAAGTATCTCTTCATCTGCCTGTTCATGTGTCCTTTATAATATCCTTTGTAATAAATCAGCAGGAGTAAATAAACTGTTTTCCTGGGTTCTGTGAGCCAGTCTAACAAATTTAAAAACTTGAGAAGGGGATCGTGGAAACCTCCAATCTGTACCCAGTCAGATAGAAGTTGTGGGTAACTTGGAAGCTATTACTTGCAATTAAGAGTTGAAGTGTGGCAGGGGTGGGTGGTCCTGAGGGACTGGGCCTTTAACCTGTCAGGTCTGTAACAAACTCTGGTTAGTGTCAAAATTGAGTCAAATTTTAGGACACCCAGCTGGTATTGGAGAATTTGTCAGTGCAAGAAAAAACCCACACATCTGGCTTCAGAAGTAGAGAAGTGAAGTGTGAGTTAAATGTGTTTTTCTCTATGTTGCTTCATTTTACTTTAGAACTGGCAAATTACCCAACAGGGTGCTTGCATGTGTAATGTTTGGGTTTGTATCTATGAACTATCCTTTCTTCCAGGATCATGAATCCTCAAATTCTGACTGGCACAGAAGTTCTCAGATGCCTTCAAAGATACTTTCCCTGTTTTATACAGCTATAGTTGTTCTCAATGGATAAATGGTTTTGTTATAAGCTATACTGGAAAAATCAAAAGTGGGAGTCTAGAGTGTTTATAAATTAAACACTGTAGTTCAGAACCCATCTTACCGGGAGAACTGGGATAGCAATATTTCTCATAAAATGCCTAAAAACCCTAATAATATGCATGATAATAGGAAGATATCTGACAGGAAAGGCATAGGAAGAAATGTGTAATTAATTTCTCCTCCCAAAGGCTTTACTTTCATTTTTTAATGTCAGATCATATGAACAAGAATTTTAACACAGGGCAAAGGAAATTTCATTTTAATTTTCCATACACTATAACCCTGTTAGACTTTTGAAAAAGTGTCACACCATCATAAATTAGCATTTTAGCTTCTTTCCTCCTGTGAACATAATTAGACTTTAGTGAGCTAGGATACCTCAGAGTGGTATAAACTCATCTGAAAGCAGCAAAGAAGTAACTCAACTGTGGCATTCTCTTTGTTTTACCTAGCATTGCTGGGTAGGACTCACACTTTTGTAACTCAATTGTCTTTACTCTAGATCAGTTTCATGCTTACTTCTCCAAACAACTTCTCATGATTACATTCAGACTTATGCCAATCCTAATTATTCTATTGGAATATATGGTATCACTTCCATAAGTGCAGCCTTCTTATTGACAGATTGAGCATTATTTTCTGTCCCTTAGAGATCTTTTTGAAGTTTAGGGTACCCATCATGAGTACTCATTGGTTAACTTAAAGACATAATTTTCAGAAATTTGCAGGGAAATTTTCTTATCACCACCAAAGGACCTTTATATTTTTGGGGCAAGCCACCTCAAATCCATGCTAAATAATTAAAACACTTGGCCTTACAAAGTGCAGGTATAACATAAATATTTTTTAACTGGCAAAACTTTGTCTCAAGGCATCCATTTCTTTCTTAAAACTATAAATCAAATGGTATTATGATGTACTTTGAAAAGCAGTTAACACTGTTTTGTTTTAGTGGGTTCCATTTTGTAAATTGCTCATTGACCAAAAAAAAAAAAAAAAAAAAAAGTGTTAAGCGGGTACTTGGAATTTAGTTCTCTCTTTTTTTTTAATGGATACATTTTTGCTATTGGAATGTTCAAGGAGATTTGAACTGTGTGGAATTTTAGAGGTGCAAAACACATATCACATTGAATGCCATCAACTAAGGGCTAATGGGAAATAATTCCACAAATGTCTGTTTCTCTTTTTTGTATACAGACTTTAAATTCTAGTTAAAATCATTTATATTTCAAAACTGTATAATATGCCTTCACCTCATTTATATTCTTACATAGTTGTGCAGTTTCAAACAGCATAATATAACACTTATACAGTCATAAGTATGTGATGTTTACCTACATAGATTTCCATTTTGGTGTAAGTATTGATGAAATATAACTTCTTATTCATAAAGTTAGTTTTCCTAATCTAATAATAGGTAACTAGTAGAAGAATTGTAGGTTACCCTAATGAGATAAGCAGAATTCTTTCTTAAGCATCATCTTCCTTTAAAAGTAGAGTAATTATGGTGTGATTACCTTTCTGCAAAGTCAGTGATTTGTGGGTCAAAATACCTGAATATGCAGCATTTGCTTTTTAAAATTCTTTTTCATAATATTTTTATGTTTCCATTGGTAAATATTATATAATAGGATATAATAGGATATATTATAAATAGTACAGAATTTAACACCATTTACCCATAAATTAATGGTATATGGTAGACATTATTTCTTTCCATCCTTTTTAATAACATAACTTTGTGGAATTCTCCATAAAATAAATTGCAGTTTTTAAAATATGATTTAGCATAAGATTTCAGTACTTGCCTCTCAATTAGCTTACAGAAAATATTTTGCTCTAAGCATGTTTCTATTCATTATTGACCGTTCTGTCTCACTGCTCATTTTATCGACTTTGGGCTCCAATCGCAAAGTGTTTTTTTTGGTTGTTTTCTAATTTTTTAACATCTTTATTGAAGTATAATTGCTTTGCAATGGTGTGTTAGTTTCTGCTTTATAACAAGGTGAATCGGTTATACATATACATATGTCCCCATATTTCTTCTCTCTTGCGTCTCCCTCCCTCCCACCCTCCCGGTCCCACCCCTGTAGGTTGTCACAAAAGCACCGAGCTGATCTCCCTGTGCTATGCGGCTGCTTCCAACTAGCTATCTATTTTACGTTTGGTAGTGTATATATGTCCATGCCACTCTCTCACTTTGTCGCAGCTTACCCTTCCCCCTCCCCGTATCCTCAAGTCCATTCTCTAGTAAGTCTGCATCTTTATTCCCATCTTGCCCCTAGGTGCTTCATGACCTTTTTTTTTTTTTTTTTTTTTTTAGATTCCATATATATGTGTTAGCATACAGTATTTGTTTTTCTTTTTCTGACTTACTTCACTCTGTATGACAGACTCTAGGTCCATCCACCTCACTACAAATAACTCAATTTCATTTCTTACTTGCTATTTTACAGTTTTATTTTATTTTTTTTGAGATCAACATTTTTCTTAGGTAGATTGTAAATAAAACATAATAGAGGCCAAATGTATGTCTGATTGCTTTCATCACTTTCCCTCCCCCCAAATCCTCTTATCCTTAACCAGAGCTAAAAAGAAGGATCTAAGATCTACCTTGAAAAAAGGGAAGTGTGTTATAAATTACTGTTCACTGATTTTCACTGAAATATATTCTCTCGTTTAGAATTAATTTTATATTGTAGCTACCCATATTTAATAAACATTCAGAAAAATATTTTTCTTTAAGAATGTGTATGTCAGGAAAATGAGTCTTTTCCTTTTGTATAAACTTTATACTGTGAAGCACAATATAAGAAACAACTATACTCCAATAAAAATTAATTTAAGGGGCTTCCCTGGTGGCGCAGTGGTTGAGAGTCCGCCTGCCGATGCAGGGGACACGGGTTCGTGCCCCGGTCCAGGAAGATCCCACATGCCGCGGAGCGGCTGGGCCCGTGGGCCATGGCCACTGAGCCTGCGCATCTGGAGCCTGTGCTCTGCAACGGGAGAGGCCACAACAGTGAGAGGCCTGCGTACTGAAAAAAAAAAAAATTAATTTAAAAAAAAGAACCAAAAAAGTTAACATCACCAACAACCACAGGTACCCCTCCTGCCCCTCCCAGTTATTGTCTTCTCCCTCTTTCCCACACATATACTATGCTGTTATGCTATAACGTTGCATTGAAAACTAGAAAGAAAAAAAAATGCTAAATAATATACGTTGGTTTTTGTTTTTAATTTTATGTACAAGAAATCATATGATAAGTGTTTTATATCTTATTTCTTTCACTTAATACTACGAGATTCATAAATAATATTGCATGTAGCTATGGTTCATTCATTTTTATTGATGCCTATTGACTTTAATTTATCTTAATTTATTCTTGTCTCCATTGTTTCGGCTAACAGGAATATTAGCTGATATTAACATTTGTGTACATGCCTTTTGACACAAATTTACCCAGTTCTGTTGGGTATTTACCTAAGTTTGAAACTGCTGAATTACATGTTATGCATATTCTTAACATTAGTGTACATTGCCAAGCAGCTTTTAAAAGTGATTTTATAAATTTACACCGGCAGATAGAGTGAATTACAGTTCCATCAGCCTTCAGCCTCCATCCTCACTAACATTTCATACATTGTACATTTCATTTAGAGTCTCAATGTAAGTTTTTTTTTTTTTTTTTTTTTTTTCTTTTTGCGGTATGCGGGCCTCTCACTGTTGTGGCCTCTCCCATTGCGGAGCACAGGCTCCGGATGCGCAGGCCCAGCGGCCATGGCTCACGGGCCCAGCCGCTCCGCGGCATATGGGATCCTCCCAGACCGGGGCACGAACCCGTATCCCCTGCATCGGCAGGCGGACTCTCAACCACTGCGCCACCAGGGAGGCCCCTCAATGTAAGTTTAATTTGCTTTTCTCTGATTTTGTATTGCCTCTGTTAATTGACCACTTTTTTTGTATTGTATTTGAGAAGTGACTATTTACGCATTTTGTTCAATTTCTAAAGTGGTGTCTGCCTTGTTCTTATTTATTGGTAATAGATATTTATATAGTCTGGATATGAATCACTTGTTGAATATGTTTTATAAATACATATATTCACATAAATAAATCGAAAATCCAAATTCTGTTGGATTTTCAACTTAGTGATGTCTTTCAATAAACTGAAGTTCTTGATTTCTTTAGTCCTTTCCTATATTTTTGATGCTTTGTGTATGATTTTACAAATTTTTAATTTACTTAGTACATGAAGAAAACAGCCTCTGTTATCTTTCTAGCAAGTTAACTGCTTTTCCCTGTTTTTTAGGGAAGAAATCTGCGTAACTCCTTCAGATAGATCTTCTAGTTTAGTGCTTCATTCTTATGTAAATAATCTGCTGCTTAAAATTTATAAATTTAATGAGCATATTTTTATGTTACAGTCTGTTTTTTTCTCATATACTTAACATATTTGAACAGTATATTTGTCTTTTCTCATTTGCTTTATGCCTTTAAAAATGTTTTTACCATTTAAAAAATTCTGAAGAATTATAAGGTCTGTGCTACGTGGTGATCTAAGTGTCTTTTTTTCTTCTTCTTCTTCTTCTATTGAATCTCACCCATAGTAATATATTACAGTTTTACAGTTGTACTGTGTACTCATACTCAGATGCATTCTGTGGAAATCCTGGCTGGCCTGTGCTGATCGTGTATTCCTCATCTTTGACTTTTATAAAGCTCTTTAGAATAACCTAAGTGCTCAGTTATATGTTAGTTAAATTAATCTGTTATATTAGGAATTTTGAAAACCAAGTCAGTAATATAAATTCAAGCCCCACATGTAAGTTAGAGTAGGAGAACCTTTTTCTCACATTCAATCAGGTCAAAGACAATCATACTTTGTTTTAAAATTGTTTTCCCATGAGTGATATTGCTTTAGGGCACTGTTTCATTTTGGCTCTGGGCCGTCTATTTGTTTAAGCATATGCAGTGTTTAGTATCATGTATATCAGGTTGCAACATGTTTTCTATATTTTATGTTTCTATAACTGTAAAAGCCATTGATACTAGGTTCCTGAGTTGAACAACCACTCTCAAATATTTGTGGATTTAATGTTGCTTACCACTACAGTTTCCTGCTATCTTCTCGTTTATTTGTCCTGGAAATTTCTTAACCATTTGTTATGAGTTAATTTATAAATATAAAGGGTGTTCGCTATATTACTCAGTGCTTTGCAATGGCAAATTCCCACCACCCCCCTCCCAGGATATATAGTGCATACCATAACAGGGATTGATAATATTTTATATTATATGGGTAAATATATATCTATATAACTCATTGTATAAGGCCATGTTACTCTGATACCAAAGCTAAACAAACACATTATGATAAAAGAAAAGTAGGGACAAATATAGCTAATGAATCTAGATACATAAATTCTCAATAAGTTACAAACCCAGAAACATCTAAAAATGATTATACAACCTGACCAAATGAGATTTATCCCAGGAATGCAAGGTTGATTTAATATTGGAAAAATCAATTCATGTAAAAAAACAAACTATAGAATAAAGGACAAAAATCACATGATCATCTCAATAGAAAAAAAGGATTCAGGAAAATTCAATACACTTTTAAACACACACACACATATACATACATAATCCTCAACAAACTAGGAATAAAAGGGAACTCCTTGAACTTAATAAGTCTTCTATGAAAAACCCACAACTAACAAAATATTTAATGGTGGGAGACTAAACATTTTCCTACTAAAGTAAAGACAAGATGTCACCTCTTTCAAATGTTATTCAATGTTGTTGTGGAGATTCTACTTACAACATTTAGGTAAGAAAAAGAGATAAAAGCAAGCTAGACTGTAAGTGAGAGTGATCTCGGGTGGCCTTGGCTGGCAGCACTTTGAAGCAGGATTTCAGTTCCTAGCCAGAGATTGAAGTCAGGCCGTGACAGTGAGAGCACTGAATCCTAGCCACTAACCCAGTGGCCAGTGACAAGGCCCTGGCCCCTAAGGCTTTGCAGAAAATGAATTTCCACAAAGAAATGGAAAGTAGTGAAACAAGTAAAGGAGGAAAAGAGGTATGTGTGGATAGACACATGGGCAGTCTCAGAGAGAGAGTCGCACCCACGTGGTAGTTTGAATCACTTATATGGGGCATTTCTTCTGGGTTTCCTGTGGCCAGTCATCTTGCTTTGCCTGGTTCTGAGTCTGTACTTTGTTTATCTCAGGGTCCTCTCATATGTGCACACGCATTTCTTAGCCAAGATGGATTCTAGCAAAGTAGCCTATGAGTAGGTTGATATCACCTACTATGGGGTGGTACTTGCCCCGCCCCCCCACTTTTTGACCTTCAAGTAGCTTTTCTGCGCGTGTGTAGTTGGGAAGGTCTCCTTGACTTTGAGAATGATGAATATGTGGTCTTTTATCTCTTTATCTGGGCAGGGTTCAGCTTCTCCTCCCTCCTGTTATTTTGGAGTATCTATCCATAGGGGACGAATTCCAGCTGCTCAGCCTGGGACCCATCTATCTTCTGTCACAAGGGTATAAACTATTTCTATATGCAGATTGCATAACCTTGCATAATGAAATCCTGAGGAATCCATTAAAATATATTAGAACTAATTAATGAGTTTATAAACATGGTAGGATATAAGATCAATATAAAAATCATTTGATTTTCTGTATACTTACAATTAATAATCTGAAAAAAATTGACAACTCCATTTAAAATAGCATTAAAAATATAATATTTAGTAGTAAATTTAACATAAGAAACCTATATTCTGAAAATGAGAAAACACTGTTAAAATTTAATCAAATATTCTTTCAATCTTTCAAATTTTATAACATAGTATTTTATTCCTTAAAATGGATACAGGATGGATGTGAAAGTTCTGAAACATAGAAATAAGTAGTAAACTCCCACCACTTGGCTCAAATCCTAGAACCTTACAAATGCCTATGACTGTATAAGTGCATTCTCCATTTATCCCTCTGTTAAACAGAGGTAACACATACCTTGAATCTTGTATCTACCAATGCTTTAGTTTAAAAAAATACATTTACAGTTGTGCCACATTACCCTTTTACAACCTAGCATCAAATTCACCTTCTCGGGCTTCCTTGGTGGCACAGTGGTTGAGAGTCCGCTTGCCGATGCAGGGGACGCGGGTTCGTGCCCCGGTCCGGGAAGATCCCACATGTCGCGGAGCGGCTGGGCCCGTGAGCCATGGCCGCTAAGCCTGCGTGTTCGGAGCCTGTGCTCCGCAACGGGAGAGGCCACAACAGTGAGAGGCCCGCGTACCGCAAAAAAAAAAAAAAAAAAAAAAAAATTCACCTTCTCTTATATTTCACCCATCTTATCAGCAAGAAACCTAAATCTACATTTCTTGACACAACTGCCAACAGCATTTTTGGTTAGATTATAGTGTTGAGAAGCATGTAATATTTGGAAGGCAGAAGGAAACTCTCTCAGTCTCCAAAGAGAAGAGGATTTTGATTTGCATGTGTGGAATTTAATATAAATCATCTATTTGATGTGGCTACCAGTGAGTGAGATTATTAACTCATTTCCTGAGATTTCTGCAACCTCCTAATATTATGTCATCAGTTAAATTTTTCCTGATCTTTACTTTCCGACCATTCAAGGAATTCTGTAAGCCTTTAATTCCATGTAATAATCTCTGCCCCCTATACACAGGGATGTTTCTATGTCCCTGTCTGAACCACAATGATAAAAACATATATGTATAAATCCAAACAAAATGTAGTTTTTTCTTTTATATTTTTGAGAATCAGAAAATAATATCTAAGTCTAAATTGTCCTATATGACTTGCTTTTTTACTCAGCATTAAATGTCTGATTCATTTATGATGTTTTATATAGATGTGGATCATTAACATTTAATGTTGTAAAATATCCTATTGTATGATTATAGCACTGTTTATTATCCATTTTTTTTACTTTGATAAACATTTGAGTTACTTTTATTTTTCCTTTTTTGTTGTTGTTTTTGGATTTTTTTTTGCTACTTTGAGTAAGATGGCCAGGTGCATTCAAAAGAGTCTCCTGATGCATGTCTATAAGAGTTTCTGTAGGGTACATACATAGAAATGGAATTACTAAATTATGGAGTATCTGCATTTTCAGTTTTAAGCAGTGTTGTTATATTGTTTTTAGAATTGATTCCAATGCACGTATATTAAAAGTACCCAATTCTCATATATTTGCCTGTTTGTGGCATTATTGCCAATTTAATGGATTTAAATTGGTATCTATTGTAGTCTTAGCTTGCACTTCCTAATTATTAGTGAGTTGAATATTTTGCCTATTGTTATTTCTCTTTTTATTTATTTATTTATTTATTTTTTGTGGTACGTGGGCCTCTCACTGTTGTGGCCTCTCCCGTTGCGGAGCACAGGCTCCGGATGCACAGGCTCAGCGGGCATGGCTCACGAGCCTAGCCGCTCTGCGGCATGTGGGATCTTCCCAAACCGGGGCACGAACCCGTGTCCCCTGCATCGGCAGGCGGACTCTCAAACACTGTGCCACCAGGGAAGCCCTATTTCTCATTTTTTATGAGATACCTGTTAATAGGGCTTTGTCAAATTTGCCAATAAATTATTTTTCTATTGCATATTAATTTGTTGGAGGTCCCTATATTCTCAGGATATGATGCCACTGAAAATACATTTATTTCAAATAATTTCTCCCATTTTGTGGTTTGTCTTTTCATTTTCTTTTTGGTGCCCTTCGAATAAAAGACTTTTTTTTACAATTAGCTTTTTATGTCTCATTTCAGAACACCTTCTCTAACTCCATGGATAAAAAGATGTCCTCTATTCTTATAAAAGTTTTAGATTTTGATTTTCATTTGTTAGATGTATTACAGAACTTCTGAGCTCTCCTCCATGTCTTTTTATTTTTTTTTTAAATAAATTTATTTATTTATTTATTTTTGGCTGCGTTGGGTCTTCGTTGCTGCATGCGGGCTTTCTCTAGTTTTGGCGGGCTGTGGCTACTCTTCGTTGGGATGCATGGGCTTCTCATTGCAGTGGCTTCTCTTGTTGAGGCGCACGGGCTCTAGGTACTTGGGCTTCAGTAGTTGTTGCACGTGGGCTAAGTAGTTGTGGCACGTGGGCTAAGTAGTTGTGGCTCACGGGCTCTAGAGCACAGGCTCAGTAGTTGTGACACACGGGCTTAGTTGCTCCACGGCATGTGGGATCTTCCCAGACCAGGGCTCAAACCCGGGTCCCCTATATTGGCAGGTGGATTCTTAACCACTGCACCACCAGGGAAGCCCTCCTCCATGTCTTTTGACCTCTCCTTACTATATTCAATCTCTTTATCCTTCTGTGATACATTACAGATAGTGTTTGATTTTCTCATTACCTAATATAGTCTTATTTTAAACCCATCAATTAAAGTTTTATTTTCCATGATTATATTATCCATTTCTAAATGATTTATATTTGTGTTCAAATCATTCATATTATTTTAATGATATATTGTTACTCCATTATTTATATTTCTTCTTTTATTTCTTTAAACATATTAAATGTAGTTATTTCATATTATAAATGAAATTTAAAATATCTAAAATCCTTGATGATGTAAATATTTTCTGTGTTTAGTACAGAATAACTGAGTCATGAGAATCTGTGCTTGGGAGTTATGAGACTTTGCTATGTTGTTGCTATACTTGGTGTGTTGCTTCCTGTCTCATATCATCGCCAAAGCAAAGAAAACTTGGAGCTGGGTGAAACTGAATGTAAACAGTGAGGTTGTTGTTAATCAAAATCATGACCAACGCTGTCAGTAGAGCAGACTGGGCATCTGGCATGATTAGCTAATTTTATTTTTTTTCATTTTATTTTAATTTATTAAAAAATTTACTTTATTGAAGTATAGTTGATTTACAATTTTGTGTTAATTTCTGCTGTACAGCAACGTGACTCAGATACACACACACACAGACACACACATGCACATCTTTTTCATTTTCTTTTCCATTATGGTTTATCACGGAATATTAAATATAGTTCCCTGTGCTCTCCAGTGGAACCTTGTTGTAATCCATTCTATAATAGTTTGCATCTGCTAATTCCAAACTCCCAATCCATCCCTCCCCAACCTCCCCCCAGGACAACCACAAGTCTGTTCTCTATGTCTGTGAGTCAGTTTCTATTTTGTAGATAAGCTCATCTGTGTCATATTTTAGATTCTACATGTAAGTGATGTCATACATTATTTGTCTTCCTCTTTCTGACTTACTTCACTTAGTATGATAAACTCTAGGTCCACCCATGTTGCTGCAAATGGCATTATTTCATCCTTTTTTATGACTGAGTAGTATACAATATATATACACATATACATACATACACAAGACATCTTCTTTATCCATTCATTTGTTGATGGACATTTAGGTTGCTTCCATGGCTTGGCTATTGTAAGTAGTGCTGCTATGAATGTAAGCGTGCATATATCTTTTTGAATTATAGTTTTGTCATGATATATGCCTAGGAGTGGGATTGCTGGGTCATATGGCAACTCTGTTTTTATTTTTTTGAGGAACCTCCATACTGTTTTCCACAGTGGCCACACCAATTTACATTCCCACCAACAGTGTAGGAGGAACCCCTTTTTCTCCACACCCTCTCCAGCATTTATTGAGTTTTAAATGATGGCCATCCTGACTGGTGTGAGATGGTACCTCATTGTGGTTTTGATTTACATTTCTTTAATAATTAGCTACATTGAGCATCTTTTCAGGTGCCTGTTGACCATCTGTACGTCTTCTTTGGAGAAATGTCTATTTAGGTCTTCTGCCCATTTTTTCATTGGGTTGTTTGTTTTTTTGTTATTGAGTTGTATGAGCTATTGGTATATTTTGGAAATTAAGCCCTTGTCAGCCATATCATTTGCAAATATTTTCTAAAACAAAATTTAATGAAATGAGGGTAAACCTTTCTACTGACATTTTGTCCTCATATTTTCTGACCTATTGTGTTTCATTTCCTCTATTCTATTTTAGCCTTTTAAGTAATTTTTATGACCATTAAATTGATTTAGTAATACAAAAATTGGCCACAACATCAATCTTGAAAAGCATTTCCTAAGAGAGATTATTGAATCTGTAAAAACTCATAACAGCAGTGTTTTAATAGCAAAATCGTATGGCCTGAGGGTGGTAAATGTCCAATAATAGGTTAATGAATAAAGAAATTGTGTTTTTGTTCGTAAAATCAAGTACTATATAAAAAATTAATGAACTGCAACTGCATATGTCCACATGGATGAATTCCAAGAAAATAAAAATTGAATGGAAAAAAATTAAAAAGTTGCCAGTTATAAAAAATTTGAATATATTCAACACTTGAAAATATGTATTTTAACAATAAATAAATAGGATGTGAAACTAAAGAAAACCAGTTAAATGACAAACAAACATGAAGTTTATAGTTTTGTGGGTGGCAGGAAGGACAGAATAAGTGTGGTGAGGGAAAGAGCTTCAAGGCTAAAAGTTCCTTTGCTAAAGGCACAAAGGATATTAAAAGACTGCAAAATTCTGTTGTTAAGCTGAGTGGTGAGAACATGAGAGCTTAATTCTTATTAAACTAATTAACTTAATTATAATTAATTTTAATATTCCATTAATTTCCACTTATAATTAATATAAGTGGGAAAATGCCATAAATAAGGTGGGATGTGTATAAGCAAAGATACTCCACATTACATGTCATCAGGGAAATGTAAATTAAAACAACAATGGTATATCACTACACATCTGTTTTAATAATCCAGTACACTGACAGCAGCAAATGCTGGCAAGGATGCAGAGCAAAAGGAACTCTCATTCATTGCTGGTGGAAATGCCAAATGGTGCAGTTATTTGGAAATGCCAGTTTGGTGGTTTCTTACAAAACTAAACAGACTCTTATCATATGATCCAGCAATCGTGCTTTTTGGCTTTTACCAAAGGAGTTGAAAAGTATGTCCAACAGAAACTTGCATATGAATGTTTATAGCAGTTTTATTTATAATAAAACCTGTCCTTCAGCAGGTGAATGGATAAACTGTGGTACTGCAGACAATGGAATATAACTCAGTGCTGAAAAGAAATGGGCTACTGAGGCATTAAAAGACAAGGGGGAACCTTAAATGCATATTACTAAGTAAAGAAGCCAATCTGAAAAGGCTACATACTATATGATTCCAACTATATAACATTCTGGAAAAGGGAAAACTGTGGAGACAGTAAAAAGACCAGTGATTAACAGGGGTTTGTGGGGAGGAAGGAGTGAAAAGGGAGAGCATGGAGGATTTTTAGAGCAGTGAAACTATTCTGTATGATACTAAATGGTGTATACATGTCAATATATTATTCAAAACCATAGAATGTACATCACCACGAATGAGTTAAAGAGTTTGTTAAAAAAAATAACATATGTTTTATTAGGTACATAGAATAGGCAAATTCATAGAGAAAGAAAGTCGATGGAGATTATCAGAGTCTTGGGAGAAAGAGCAAAGGGAATTATTGTTTAATGGGTACAGAGTTTTTGTTGAGGATAAAGAAAATGTTTCGAGCATAATTAGTGCTGGTTGTTACCCCCATATAGTAAGTGTATTTAATGCCACTAAATTGTATATTTATGAATGTTTAAAATAATAAATAGTATATTATATATATTTTGATAACAAAAACATACAAAGCCAAAACCCCACTATGAATCAATGATACAGACTTGCATTTCTAAAAATTATTATTTCAAAAGATTTGACAGTGAAAGTAGTATCCAAGTAATCCATATTGATATTTTTTACAAGAAATTCACTATTCAGGAAAATCATAGTAAAATCTTTCAGGGAAGACATATTTTAGAGTCAGCTGTTACATTTATTAAAAATCAAATATGGAACTAAGTCCCAAATACAATGAATTGAAGTGTCAATTTACACTTTTTTGTGAATAGGGTAATGGGGGTCATTCTCTGATCTGTTCACAACAGGTTTGCAAAACTGGCTGTAATTTTTTTTTTCTTTTCCTAAAACCCATCTTTGTACCAGGTAAGCTCCAGTTTTAAAATATTGGGTAGATAAGCTAAATTCCCCTATCACATTATATCATAATTTCTATATTTTAGATTAAAGAAATTGTTACTATCTTTTGATCCCTTGCCAACTTAATTCTTAAATTGATTAGAAATTATAGAAGGAATCCTGAAATTCCAAAAACATGCAAATTTTGAGAGATATAAGATAACACATTTAAATAACTAACACAATATGGTTTATTACTATTATTACATTTAATCTATAGAAATTTATACTAATAAAACGTTGTGTCCATGTTTTTGTCCCTTGACTTCTCTTTTATTGTGTATGTACATGTAGACTGTTCTCTTCTCAGGACCACAAGGAACACTCAAAGATAGTCAATCATTTTATAAATTACCCAAAGGCAAGCCCAGAAGTTCATAAAACTTGGTCTATAATATTGGGATAATCTGCTTAAGATTTAGGATACGCAGTATACATGAAATCGTTTTGGGCAACTTTAGGCAAATTTTAGCAGGGTAGGAAATTATCCATCAAAAAAGCTGAAAATTGCATATAATGGGAGATCTATTTGACAGCTATTTAGGAAGATACAAAGATATATTAAAATGAACTATGAAAACTATGTAATGTCTTCAAATATGAGTATATTCTAAGTAAAAGAGCAGCAAAAATTTATTAATTTAACTATGGTGAGATATTCTTCCAATAATACTGAGTATTAACAAGGTCACTTGTAATCAAATCCCAATTAGTGGCCCCAAATAATTCTTTTTGTTTGGTAAAATCTGAGAATGTTTCCAAAATCCATCTGGAATAAAACCCAATATTATGAATAAGCACATTATTTTGAGGAAAAAATTAACAGATTATTAAAGTTGGGAGAATATGCATCTCTCAGGTATTAAAATATATCATGAAATTGAAAGAGTGGAGTGTATGGTTTTAAAGAATGTGAAGCCAACTTAAGAGGAAAAAATGGGAAAATTAGAAATAAAATATATAGCCAGATTTTCTTTTGTATCTAACCAAATGCAGTTGTATCTGGTAGTTAACGCATAGATAAGAACCTCTCGGTTATTCTAAAGGCATATTGAGTTTTCTTAAAAAACTCTTGGCCCTAACAGGAAAAGGCAGCTGCTAAATGTTCTGCCAATCTTCTATATATATTGATTTGCTTAATGGAACAATTTAGTATTTTCTGCCGACAACTACAAATTTGGCTTTGGCATAGTTAAAGGTTTTCTTATATTTCTTAATGTAAATGAAAAGTTTAGCTAATTCTGAAGCAACTTTCAGGTCATAAGCACATAAAGAAATTCCTAATATGTTATAGAAGTAGAACATAATTCAAATAATTTTCAAGGCTACGGCAAGTCATTTAAATAGGTAAATAAGAAAGAATAACCATTTAGACCCAGCATTGTTTAATGTCACTTGAGATTGAAATTTTACCCCACATCTGAAAAATCACTTAATTTCTTTCATGCTCCCAGCAACTGTTGTTATTTTTCTGCTTTTGTGCATATGAAAATCTTCCTGATTAATTCTCTTTATTTTAAGCTATTTATCGCATTAAAAGTGACACACATTAGAACGTTTTTGGCATTTTTAATGTTATCTTAAATTTTCACAATTTAAAATTTTGTAAATAATTAAAAATTTTTGACTTTCAAGTTATTGGGTTTTTGAAATATAAAATACACTATTTTCTCTAAATATCAGGTTTCTCTTTCTGATCTTGTCATTCATGTGGCATTTTCCTTCTCAGAGGAAAAAAATAGTTAATTGTTTTAAATAATAGTAATAAGCATCTCAATTATCTTCATTTTACATATCTCTCTATATCTATCTATCTATGAACTATGCCTGCTTTATGCCTTCATAATTTGTGTAAGAACTAAAATCATTTCAAGAAGTCAAATCTCAGCGCATGTCAAGAGCAATAACAAAAGTTAATTTTCACCATACAGACCAAGGATCTGAAATGAGATTCAATTGTTGCTTTGAAATTTATGAAAACATATATGATGGTAATTGCTTATAATTAAATCTATAAAAGAACAATAGTTTTAATGAGAAATAATATAAAAATAAAGCTTTGTCTTTACTGAAATTTGTAAAGTAGTGCAGTGGATTGTAAAGCATAGCTATGGATGCTTCCCATATGGAAAATAAAATTTATACAATGTTGATTATTTATGAAATTAAGAACTGTGCAAGTACTTAAAAAATTAGACTGAAGACAATTTTTATTGTTACTTTCCTACTCTCATTAAAGTATCTAATTAGAGATGAATTCATTCAATCTGCTATAAGTGGATATAAATTACTGATTTATTACTAGTTTACATTAGACTTAGATTTAAAATACAGACAGAAATGAATGTAAACTAAACTGCTTTATGAACTTGTAAGTAAATCTGTCACTTTTATGATTATAGCAGTGATCTCTTGGGATGTATCAGTGAACAAACCACACAGGTATTGATCTAGTGGTAGACTGGAGTTTATAAGAACAGATTGTTAAATATTTAGGATGTTTGCTAGTCAATTGTTAACTGCAGGTGTCCATGGTGGGAATATTTACACCATGAAAATCATGCAAACAATAAAAATCAGGGCTTTATTTTTTTTTAAGAGCCAAGTTACCAGCACATCATTGCAAATATCACTGTTCTAGCACAGACACTTAGGCAATAAACAACATGCATGATAAGTAAGTGTATCATGTAGGATGTTAAATGGTGATAAAAGGTTTGTCAACTACATAAGAGAATGGGGGTGGGCTTATGAGTGCAGTAGGTGAGCAGTTTGCAGCATTAAATAGGTTAGTGAGGGTAAGCCTCATCAAACTTTCTTAGGAAGTTAGCCATAGAAAAATCCAGAAAAAGTGTCTGGCATTGGGAACAGGTAAGAAAAAACTCTTGGTTTGAGAGATTGCCTGACATACATGGGGAGCAGCAAGTAAGCTGCTATAACTGAAGCAGAGTGAGCAGGGCAGAGTAGGAGAAAGAGTGACCTGAGAGGTAATAGGATCAGCTCAGTCATCTTCTGTAGCCTAGCAAAAGGCTTTGCGCTTTGTTCTCTGAATGGGATGGAGAGAACCTGCAGGGTTTCAGAGTGATGGGATCTAAGTTTTTAAAGATAACTCTGCCTTCTATGTTGAATGTGAAGTCAGCATGCAGGAGGCATGTGGATAAAACTAGAAGAGAAGCCTGTTAGGATACATGGCATTAATCCACCTGAGGAAGGACAGCAGTTTACAGCAGAGTAGGAGCAAGTAGACATGATGATACATCCTGGATTCTAGATACATCTTAGAGCTAGAGCCAAAAAAGGGTTTAGTGGTGGCAATTGCACAGGCCTTCATCGCTATTAACTAGTCACTTTAAGGAGGATATTTTGAAAAGCTAAACTTCCATCATGACTAGTGGGTTGCCTTTGGTGCAAAAAAATTAAAACGTATAGTTTATTATTATCCTTGTGAGCTAGGCTTGTCACGTTGACAAATTTAATTTTGGAATTTTACAATCCTTTTGAAGTTAGGTTAACTTTCTTTTCAATATTTTTGAAGTGTTAACAATATCAGTTTGACTTTTAGCTCATTTAAAGTCTTTCTATTTCTGTTACCACATGCCATGAGAGGGTCTTGTTCACCAAGAATGTCACTAGCACCATAATTAACTTAACTATCCCAGACCTTAGACCATTAAGATACATTTTGCTTCACATGGGAAATCTATGTATTATTCATCTTAAAAGTTAACATATGTTTTTTTGCTAATGAACTGAAGTGGTATGAGATTTCTAATTTACTTAAAACTAAGGCTTTTCTTTCAAGTCCCTGGCTCTAATAGAAATCTACTTCAGGGCACATTTCAAGGTACATTAGACACCATCAACTTTATTCACACAATGCTTTTATTATTGGAACATTAAATGATCCCCTCTTCAATCTGAGCACAGCATCTAGTCTCTGTAGAAATTAGCAGAAATCTTTCCTATAGATGTAAGAGATGAACTGTATCTATATTAAATAATCATTATTTCATACATAAAATATTAGTGCAACCTGCAGAGGACCTTTGTGTTCAGGTAGTAACTTGCTCCACGTACTAGAGAACTTCTGGACTCTATAAAAATAACTGATAATGTGATTTGAAAGAATCACCTTAGGGCACCTTTATCTGTCAACATTCTTATGTAATGATCTAAAGTATTTGGCCATAATTCTTTTGATGATACCTTGATGGCATATTATAATTATATATCACATGAGAGCTACTACTATGATATGATTTTAACTCAATTTTGAGTCATAAAACTAATCTAAGAAAATTCAAATATTTCTTTCTTAAGAGTTGTATTTGAAAAGAGGTATAATTAGTACAGTACTTTAATTTTAGAAATCATCACATAGGTTATGTGCATGAGATTACTATAACTGGAAGGGATTTTAGATGTCACATCAAAACTCTTACATAAGGGATGTGGTAACTAACACCAAATGAGGTGCTATAACTTCCCTAAGGTCATGCACACAGCAGTATTATTGGAAATAAATCCATCTTTCCTGAGTCCATATTCTGTGCTACTTGACTCATTCCACAGTATACCTCTGGATTTCACTATCATTTCTAAATTTGTCTAAAGCATTACAAAACAATTCTCTATTTTGTAGTTCAACATCAAAATATTATTCAATATTGATGCAAATAATTTCAATAAAATATTTCTAATAAGCAAACTCATACTTTTGAAAGATATTTTAATAATTCCAAGTAAAATACAAGATCAAGTATTATATGCCATGCGTTAATGAATATATTTTGAGTTATTCCTTTGTATATTTACATGATTTACAAATCATCAGTTCTGTTACATGTAATTAATTCTTTTGACAAGAAGTGTTTTTAAATCTAATGCAAATGACTTTCAGTCAAAGTGAAGATCTGGGGAAATTTGACCAATTAAATTCTTATGTAACATAATAAGTCAAAACCAAAAAATACATTTTAAATAAACAAAACCTTGTCAGATACTACATGAAGCGATGTTGAGTTGAACAATTAAATATGTCTTTTGTGCACATCGTAATGTGTAAAAGGCTAGAGGATGTTGACTCAGGGCCATATGTGACAAGCCCACAGCTAACATCACATCTAACAGTGGAAAGCTGTAAGTTTCTCCTCTAAGACCAAGAATAAGACAAGAATGCCCACTCTTGCCACTTTTATCCAACATAGTATTGAAAGTCTTAGCTAGAGCCTTTAGGCCAAAAACAAAAACAACAATAAAAACAAAAAACAAGGGCTTCCCTGGTGGCACAGTGGTTAATAATCTGCCTGCCAGTGCAGGAGACACAGGTTCGAGCTCTGGTCCAGGAAGATCCCACATGCCGCGGAGCAACGAAGCCTGCACACCACAACTACTGAACCTGCGCTCTAGGGCCTGAGAGCCACAGGTGCTGAAGCCCGTGCTCCTAGAGCCTGTGCTCTGCAACAAGAGAAGCCACTGCAATGAGAAGCCTGTGCACCACAATGAAGAGTAGCCCCTGCTCACCACAACTAGAGAAAGCCCGCACAGCTAGAGGACCCAACGCAGCCAAAAATAAAATAAATTAATTTAAAAAAACCAAAAAACAAAAAATCCAAATCAAAAAAAGTAAAACTGTCACTATTTGAAAATGACAGTCGTTCATATAGAAAACCTTAAAGACTCCACCAAAAAACTGTTAGAATTAATAAATGAATTCAGTAAAGTCACAGGATACAAAATCAATATACAAAAATCTGTTGTGTTTCTGTACACTAATAACAAACTATTTAAAATAGAAATTAAGAAAATAATCCTATTCACAATTCCATTAAAAAGAATAAAATACCTAGGAATAAATTTGACCAAGGTGATGAAAACACTGAAAACTATGACACTGATAAAAGAAACTGAAGAAGACACAAACAAGTGGAAAGATATTTCATGTTCATGGATTGGAAGAATTAATATCATTAAAATGTCCATACAACACAAACCAATCTACAGAGTCAGTGCAATTACAATCAAAATTCCAATGGCAATTTTTACAGAAATAGAACAGGCAATCATAAAATCTGTATGGAACTGCAAATGACCCTGAATAGCCAAAGCAATGCTTAGAAAAAAAGAACAAACCTGGAGGCATCGCGCTCCCTGATTTCAAACTATGTGACAAAGCTGTAGTAACAAAATAGTATGGAATTGGCATAAAAACAGACACCATAGATCAATGAAATAGAATAGAGAGCCCAGGAATAATGGGGAAAGAACATTATCTTTAATAAATGGTGCTGGGAAAACTGGACAGCCACATGCAAAGAATAAAACTTACATTGTACTCAAAATTCAACTCAAAATAAGTCAAAGATTTGAATATAAGACCTGAAACAATAAAACTCCTAGAAGAAAACATAGGTGGCAAGCTTCTTGACATTCATCTTGGCAATGTTTTTTTTGGATCTGACACCAAAAGCAAAGGCAACAAAAGCAAAGATAAACAAGTAGGACTATATAAAATTAAAAAGCTTCTTCACAGCATTGGAAACCATCAACAAAATGAAAAGACAATCTACCAAATGGTAGAAGATATTTGCAAATCATATATCTGATAAGGGGTTAATATCCAAAACAAAGAATGCATACAACTCAACAACAAAAAACCAAACAACCCACTTAAAAAATTGGCAGAGGATCTAAATAGAAATTCTTTCCAAAGAAGGCATACAGATGGTTAACAGGAACATGAAAGTATGTTCAATATCACTAATTATTAGTGAAATGCAAATAAAAACCACAATGAGATATTACCTCACATCTTTTAGTATGGTTATTATCAAACATGCAAGGGGAGTGGGATAAATTAGGTGTATGGGATTAACAGATAACAGTATATATAAAATAAACAACAAGGATTTACTGTATAGCACAGGAAACTACATTTAATATCTTTTAATAACCTATAATGGAAAAGAATCTGAAAAAAAATGTATGTATATATGTATATGTATAACTGAATCACTTTGCTGTATACCTGAAAGTAACACAATATTGTAAATCAACTATAGTTCAATAAAAAATAAAATAAATAAAATTTTAAAATAGTGCATGGTTAATAATAAACATGACAATTTGGCACTAGTCAGTACACTTTGAAGAACAGCTTTGAGTGGACAGATTTGTATATATTTAGACTAAAAATACCAATAAAGAAAATAACTTTCAGCCACAAAATAGAGCAGGCATGAACCACTTAAAAATCGCAAGAAATAACAAGTGTTGGAGAGGATGTGGACACTGTTGATGGAAATGTAAATTGGTGCAGCCACTATAGAAACCATGAAGATTCCTCAAAACAAATAAGAATAGAACTACCATATGATCCAGCTATTCCTGTAGTTTGAAAAGACATATGCACCCCTATGTTAATCCCAGAATTATTTACAAGATATGGAAACAGACTAAGTGCTCGTGGATGAATTAACAGAGGAAGAAGATATATACAACAGGATACTGCTCAGCCATAAAAAATGATGAAATCTTGCCATGTGCCACAACATGGGTGAACCTTGGTGGTGTTATGCTAAGTAAATAAGTGAGACGGAAAAAGGCAAATACAGTATGATTTCCTTCATATGTGAAATTAAAAAAACTTTTTAAATAAATGAACAAACTAAAACCAAACAAAAACAAACACATAGATACGGAGAACAGAGTAATGGTTACCAAAGGGGAAGTGGGCATGAGGGAAGGGCAAAAATGGGGCCAAGAGCATGGTGACAGATGGAAACTAAGCTTTTGGCAGTGAGCACACCATAGTGTATACATTAGTTGAAATACAACATTGTACACATGAAACTTATAAAATGTTATAAACCAATTTTAAAAAGAGAATGTGGTGCATATATGAAATAAAATATTATTCATCCGTAAAAATTAAGGAAATCTTGCCATTTGAGGCAACATGGATTGAACTTGAGGGCATTATGCTAAGTGAAATAAGTCAGAGGAAGAAAAATACTGTATAATATCACTTTTATGTGGAATCTTAAAAATTAAGCTCATGAACAGATTTGTGGTAGGAGTAGGGAGTGAAATGGGAGAATGGGAGAAGGGGGCTAAAAAGTACAAACTCCCAACTATAAAATAAACGTCATGGGGCTGTAATGTACAACATAGGAACTATAGTTAATAATATTGTATTGTATATTTGAAAGTTTCTAAGAGAGCAGATATTATAAGTTTTCATCACAAGAAAAATTGATAACTATATATGGCAATGGATGTTAACTAGACATTGTGGTGATCACAATGTATACAAAGATTGAATCATTATATTGTACATCTGGAAGTAATACAAAGTTATATGTCAATTATATCTAAATTTTGAAAATATTTTTGCTGAAGTACAAATTTAATAAAGCCTTTGGTCATGTTTTAATCCATAAGTTATCTATGAAAACAAAAAATACCCCATAACTTTTTAGAGCCATCAAGAATCATCATGGTATCAATTCGTACCAGCTATAAAAATACACATTCAGGGTTCAGATTAGATAGCACAATATTTCCAGCTGTTGAAGAGAATAATTTAAATGAAATTACAAACTACCCCTCCTCAAAAAAACAAAGTTGGTTCCTAGAAAGCACACTTTCCACAATCCTACACTGGCTGATTCGCAGGTAATAAAAATCAAGTGAGATCAAACTGCTCTGAGCAGATTGACAATTATTTAGGTCCCTGCTCAGTGCATGCCCATGTTCAGAAGTGATCTTCAATGAATCATGTTTAAAGAAAATGGAAAATCCACAGAATCAGACGTTACTAACAAATTCTAAATAATAATAATAAATTCCTGTCTGTCTTTAAATTTCTTGCCATCTTTCCATCAGAGTAAAATGTTGTTCTCTAGATGCTTTAACATAGCCAGGCTTGGACCCAGCCAGGCCACTGGGACCCAGCTGAGGCCATGGAGACAAGTCTTGCCTGCTTTGCTGCCAGCATGAAATGTCCTGCTGGAAGGTGTTTTGCGGCTTAAGAGAGCTGCGAGCCCTAAGCTGGTTCCAGAGAACAGAGGAGGGTCCAGGCACACCTGGTTTCTTCTGGCTTCAATTTTGGTGATGAGGAAGCACAAGGAACTTGATGAGGGGAGTGGTCAACACAGACCACTGACAGGGGCTTTGCCTCAATTCCTGCATCTAAAATTTTCATGATAAAGGTGAAAAATGAGGGCAGAGGAACACAATGTGATACAAGAGAATAGGAAGTTAAAAAACAAAAAACACACAGAAGGTGAGTGAGTTTCCTTAGCTTTGTGAGCCCTTGTGAGTACAAGGAGCTCCTAGGTTGCCTGTGCTGAGGAAGGACAGGCAGCAAGACCCAAGTTTTCTGGGATTTTACAATCTATGGAAGTAAAACCACTGCCCAAATGGTATAGGTACCTTAGCCTAGTGTTTGTTCCTTATGTCAAAATTTCAGAAATAGCTGAAGTAAAACCAACGAATCACTGAAGTAGTAATTAGTAAAAGTTTATTCTGCATACACCAAAAAGAGTTGGAATGGAATGAGTCTCAGGAGTATATTGTTATAAAGCAGTTTATGTAGCGAGGAGATGATTGTTTATTCTTCACAGTGATTGGTTATAATATTAGAAATTTCTTAAGTGATAGGGAATTTGTGAGTGGTTACATCCATAGCAAACTTGGGAAACAAAGTTTTTCTTATACTGCCCAGAGGCGTAAGTTAGGAATGACCCAGGTCAAGTTAGTCTTGCAAAATAAGCTAAATTAAGCTTTGTTTGTATGACTAAACTGTTTGTTTTCTGCTCAGGGAATTTTCAAGACTGGTTTCTGTTTGTTTTTCATTTTAACAATTCTCCCCTTTTGGTCGTTCTTTTAGCAGTCTGAGAGTATGACCAACCAGTATAGCTTTATTCTCAGTTACCAACATTGACATAGGCCAAAGAATCACATATTCGCTGTTTCACTTAGTTGAGTCATCAGGCCCAGAGAGGTCTATGAAGTCACCATCTTCATCATTTGTGTGGTTATTGTTAATTTCATCCAGTTGTCTGATCCTGATGGATATAATTTGGCACACGAGTGGTTTCTGACAGGCGTTTAAAATCTTTGAAAAGATATAAAGCACTAGAGAGATTAACGTGATGGCTATAAGGAGACTAATAGTCAAGGACTGAAAAATTCCTCAGAGCAGAGATTTTTCAGGAGCCAAGATTTAACCAATTAAATAGAGCTCTTTAAAAAATATGACACAGGCATAATATACACACATAGACACATAGACATATATAAACATACAGTTGCAAATAGAGATCTTAGTCATGTCTCAGGTACAGAATTCAAAAGAATAGTTGGATCCATTTTTTGGTTCCGGTATATGGACTAAGTGAAGGTTACTTGCTCAGATAGCCAAAGTTTTTCATTCCATATTTTCCAAAAAGGCACAAGATCCCAGTCCATAGACCAGGTGGAACCCATCTTTACCTTTAGATTCCCTACGATGTCTTAACTGTGGGGGGGATGGTCCTGTTTTCCAACAGCTTTTTCAAAACAGAGGGAATCACAGGTGTTCCCCATCCCTCCACCCTCACCCTGAAGCCTTTTGAACAGAATATGATGACTTAAGAAACTTCAACAAACAAAATACAGCATGCACGGTAAAGTTGAAGAGCTTTATGTATGAAAATGCACAAACCAAAAAGACAGTTCTCGAACTGGGAGCATTTAAGCCAAACACTGGAATGAGGCTAAGGGGTATATTCTCATAAAGCAGTTTATATAGTGTGGAGACAGTGACTGTTTATTCGCCATAGTAATTAGTTATTTAAAATTTTCTTAAATGATAGAGAATTTGTTAGTGGTTACCTCACATCAACCTTGGGAAACATTTAAAGTTTTGCTTATGATTTCCATAGGCACAAGCAAGGAATGACCCAGGTCAAGTTAGTCTTGCGAAATAAGCTAAATTAAGCTTTGTTTGTAAGACTAATTGGTTTTGCCTGCTCAGGGAATCTTCGAGGCTGGTCTCCAGTTGTTTCTGATTTTAACATTTATCAGATAACAAGAGGAGCGAACAAGCAGGAAAAGGCAGCTGCCCCCTTCAGAATCAGCGGGCTTTGTGTAAGAAGCAGCATGTTTTGGAAACAGAGTTACTCTTAAGGGCCAGTCGTTTTTTCCTTACAAACCAAGGATGCCACTGTGAACGCACAAGACAGGAACAAGCCAGTGGAGGCTCCCTGGCAGCTGGGCCTGCTGAGGACTCCGAGCTTCTGAGGTGAGTGAGGGAGGGGGGACTGCTTGCTGTGTGGTTTCTAGGTGGGAGCAGCATCCTGAACTTCCTGATAAAATACATACTCAAAGTGCTCAATGAATGCTTGGTAACTTAGTCCTTGCTGTTCTGCCTAACAATTAGAACCTTGAAAGACAACCTTAACTCTACTACTGGCATTTTAAATATGGTATATACAGCAATTTGTTGATTCCTGATAGTCAACTAAAATTCAATAGTCATAGTTTTCTTCTTACTTTGAAATAATTTTAAGCTTATAATAATGGAGCAAAAATAGCACCATAGGGGCTTCCCTGGTGGAGCAGTGGTTGAGAGTCCGCCTGCCGATGCAGGGGACAAGGGTTCGTGCCCCGGTCCGGGAGGATCCCGCATGCTGCGGAGCGCCTGGGCCCGTGGGCCATGGTCGCTGAGCCTGCGCGTCCGGAGCCTGTGCTCCGCAACGGGAGAGGCCGCGACAGTGAGAGGCCCGCATACCGCAAAAAAAAAAGAATAGCACCATATTTTTTCTTGAACAACTTGAGACTTCCTAACATAATATCTCATTTCTCATGAGTATATTAGTATGAATTTCTTACAAATGAGTATATTATCCTATATATCTATATGTAATCACTGAAATCAGGAAATAACAATGATCCATGACTATCATGTAACCTTTAGGATCCTTTCACGTTTCAGTTGTTGCCAATGTCCTTTATACCAATAGGATGCAATTCAGGTTACACATTCTATTTAGTTATCATGTCTCCTTATTCTCTTTTAACCTGTAGCAGTTATCAGTTGCGTTTTCTGAGATTCATGACTGTGACACTTTTGGTGATTACAGGGCAGTTATTTTTTAAGAAGATTCCTTGATTGGGGGGTTCATTTATATTTTATTAGATTCAGCCCATGTATTTTTGCCAGAAGTATGACAGGTGTGATGTTTTGTTCTTCTCACTGCTTTTGGTCAGGTGTTACATGATTTTGATTTGTTCCATTATTGTTGATGTTAAATTTGATCACCTGATTTAGGTGGTGCCTGACAATATCTTTATTGTAAAGTTAGTTTTTTTCCCTTTGCAAGAAAACTCTTAACATCTTTATTGAGGCATATAAGTTACCATTCAATACCACAAATGTATCCATTTAAATGTACAATTAAATGACTTTTAATAAATTCACAGAGTTGTAAAACCACTTTTAGAGTATTTCCATCACCTCCTGGAAAAGATCCTTATGCACATTTGTAGTCAATTTTCATTTCACTCCTGGCTCAAGGCAACCACTGATCTACTTTTTTTCCACTAAAGTTTTGCCTTCCTAGATATTTCTATGAAATCATACAAGATGTAGTCTTTGTGGGAAAGTACTTTGAGGCTTGTCAACATCATTTTCTTCATCAAACTTTCATAATTTTATGGATTTATTGATGCTTAAGGCTTATATATCTTGTTTTTTAATTAATTTTTATTGCAATATAGTTGATTTACAATGTTGTGTTAGTTTCTGCTATACAGAAAAGTGAAACAGTTATACATATACATATATTCACTCCTTTTTAGATTATTTTCCCATATAGGCTATTTCAGAGTATTGAGTAAAATTCCCGGTGCTATACAGTAGGTCCTAATTAGTTATCTATTTTTATATATAGTAGTGTGTATATGTCAATTCCAATCTCCCAATTTATCCCTTCCCCCTACCCCCTGTCCTTTCCCCCTTGGTAACTATAAGTTTGTTTTTCTATATCTGTGATTCTATTTCTGTTTTGTGAACAAGTTTATCTGTACCATTTTTTTAGGTTCCACATATAAGTGATATCATGATATATATCTTCTTTGGTGTGGTGTATGTTCAGATCTTCTGTCTATAATTGGACTTTTATTTCCTCTTGATGAATTTTAAGAATTCATTGTATATTTTGGCTTCAAGTCCTTTATGAGATAAGAAAATTACAAATATTGCAAACCTGCCATCTTGTGAATTGTTTGTATTTTAAACAGTGTATTTTGTAGAGCAAAAATTTATAATATTAATCCAGTTTATCATTTTTCTTCCTCATGGGTTATGCTTTTGCTGTTATGTCTAAAAACATCACCAAACCCAAGATCATTTAGATTTTCTCCTAGGTTCTAATCTAGGTGTTTTATATTTTGCCTTTTATATTTAGGTCTTTCATCTAATTGAGATAATTTCTGTGTATAGTGTAAGGTCTATTTCTATATTCTTTTTTTTTCCCCTATGGATGTCTAATTGTACCAGCACAGTTTCTGAAAAGACTATCTTTTCTCCATTAATTTTTCTTTTCTCTTTGACAAAGATCAGTGAACTATATTTTTATGAGTCTGTTTCTGGGTTTTCTGTTCCATTGATCTATCTGTATATTCTTTGACTAATATTATGCAGTTATGATTACTGCAGTTCTTTAACAAGTCTCGAAAGCAAGTACTAGGTGCCCTCCAGCTTCATTCTTCAACATTATGTTGACTATTCTTGTTTTTTTTGCATATCCACATCAATTTTAGAATAGATTTTTCAAGTCTCCAAAACAGCTCACTGGGATTTTGATTGTGGTTTCATTGAATCTACAGATCAAGTTGAGAAAAATGACATTTCAACAACATTGTGTCTTTCAACCCAGTCAAAAATAATGCTCCATTTATTTAGATTTTTTTTTTTTACATTTTTTTCTTCACTGTTCTGTAGTTTTCCCCTTGAAGAATCTGTGGTATTTTGTTAGATTTCTAAGTAATAATTTCATTTGACACTTTAAAATTTCCAATTCTTTTTGTTTCTTGCTGGCACTTAGAAAAGCAGTTGACTTTTGTGTATTGTCCATATATCCATTGACCTTGCCAACTCATTACTTAGTTCCAGAACTTTTCGTTTGTTTTTTTTTTTTTTTTGATTCTTTGGTTTTTCTACATAGACAATCTTGCCCTCTATGAATAAAGACAGTACATACTTTCTTTCCTAGCCATATATATTCCATTTCCTCTTTTCTCATTGTATTATGTAGAAAAACCTTGTTTAGAGAGGACTTCTTTGACTTGTTCCCAGTTCTTAGGGGAGAAGTGTTTCATTTCCCACCTTTAACTAACTATAAGGTAGGCTGTTTTGTTTTGCTTTCTGAATATTTCCTTTATTAGCTTAAGGAAGTTCACGTTTTAGTTTTTTGAGAGTTTTTTTCATGAAAGGGTGTTGGAATTTGTCAAATGCTTTTTATACATCTATTGATATTATAGGGTTTTTGTTATTTAGTCTAATAAAATAGTAAATTACAATGATTGCTTCACAAATGTTGATTGAGCCTTACATTTGTAGAATAAAAACTTTGTTTTGACATACTATCCTTTTTTGTATTTCTGAATTTGGTTTGCTCATATTTTGTTCAAGGTTTTCATGTCAATATTCATGAGAGATATTGGATTATAGTTTTCTTATTATGTCTTTATATGGTTTTAATAATATAATACTAGCCTCATAAAATTTAGTTACAAAGTATTCTCTCTTCTACTTTCTGGAAAATGTGGTGGAAACTGGCTATTATTTCTTTGAATGTTTGGTGGATTTCACCTATAAAACCTTCAGTCTAGTACTTTATTTTGTTGGGGGAAGAGTTTTAATTATTTCAATTACTTTAGTAGATAAAAAGCTATTCAGGTTAACTATCTTTTAAGTTTAATGGTTTTTATTTTTCAAGGAATTGGTCAATTTCATCCATGTTATGAAATCTTGGGGCTTAGAGTTGCTTGGAATATTCACTTATTTTTCTTTTGATGTGTATTGGATCAGTAGGGATGACCCCTATTGATTTGTTATTCATAACTAGTGCCTCCTTTTCTTCCCCCATAGTTAACCTGATTAGAGGATTATCAATTTCATTAGTCTATTAATAAGAAACAGCATTTGGTTTCATTTATTTTCTCTATCATTTCCTCTTTTTTAATTTAATGGATTTCTGCTCTTATTTTTCTTATCTCCATTCTGCTATTTCCTTTAAACTTAATTTGCTTTTATTTGTCTACTTTACCACAATTTAAGATAGGCTCCTGATTTTTAACTTTCTTCTTTCCTAATATATACACTTAATACTATAAATTTCCCTATAAATACATTTATTTCTACATTCCCAAAACATTGATAAAATATATTTTCATACAGTTCAAAAGATGTTTCAAATTCTGTTGAAACTTTCTCTTTGATCCATGAATTATTTGGAAGTATGTTGCTTAATTTCAAAGTATTTGAGAATTTTCCACCTTTTTTTGTGTTACTGGTTGGTAGTTTAATGCTACAGTGTTCTGAGATCTCTATTCTTTTAAGTAGGTATGGCGTGTTTTACGGCACAGAATGCATTCTGTCTTGGTGAATGTTCCATGTCAATTTTAATAGAATGTATATTCTACCATTGTTGGATGGAGTAGTCTATAAATGTCAATTATGTTAATGATTGGAGCTGTTCAGGTCACCTATATCCTTATTAAATTCCTGCCTTCTTCATTCATTAATTACTGACTATACTAGTAGATTTGTCTATTTCTCCTTTTAGGTCTTACTTTTTACCTCAAGTATTTTGATGTTCTATTGTTACATTCAAACACTTTTAGGACTCATTTATGTCTTTAGGTATTATCCCTGATATATTTATTCCAGATTTTTTTTCTATTAATCTTAGCTTGCTGTTTCTTTCTTCCCCTTATTTTGAACCTATCTGAATGTTTAAATTTAAAGTGGGTTTTTAAAATAAAACATATAGTTGGGTCTTATGTTTATTAATTAACACTGGTTATCTATTTTAGTTGGTGTGTTTAGACTGTTCACATTTACCTTATTGTTATATTTGGATTAATATCTACCATGTTTGTAACTGTTCTGCTTTTTGCAATTTTTGGTTTTGTTGTCCCCCTATTTCTACATTATTGATTTTAATTGAGAATTTTACATTATTCTATTTTGTCTCTTCTTATAGTATATCATTTATATTTTCTGTTGCAAGCCAGTATAGGAATTGAATTAAATAGGTCTTTAGTATGATGTTTTATGTTAATCCGTTTAGGATTTGGACTGGGTTTAATGTATACCAGAGGCTTCATATTTCTCTGTCATTCTTTTATTGTTGTCTCCCTTCTTGACTATGGATGGGGCTTCCTTGTGTGCTTCTCAGAAAGTCTGTCTCTTAAAAGTCTTTCAGCTGAAATTTGCTATTATTACACTGTTATCATAATAACATAAATATAATGTCAAAGTGATAGTAATCCATAGGAAGGATGTGTTTTATGTTCTTCCTATTAAGTTTCTGTCTGTTAGGAAGCTTATGTCTCAGAGCTTGACTTTCACAAATGTTGCTATCTAATCTTAAAGAATTAAAAAAAAAATTTCCCATTGTCCCATATTCCCTTCTTGGATTTAACATTCCCATTCCCAATCTATTTCCTTGAAGCCTTGATCCTTGTTAAGTATCCCTTCACCCTTACCTAGAGGATATTGGAAGCCTGGAGGTGACTGCGGTGGGGTGGAATTTCTTTCCTCCAGCTAGCACCAGGTTTTAGAATTTCATTCAGGCAAAAACCTTTGCTCTAGAGCAGGGGTAACTAACCTCTGGCTGTGGGCCAGTACCAGTCTGCGTCCTGTTAGCAACCAGGCCACACAGCAGGAGGTGAGCAGCGGGAGGGCGAGTGAAGCTTTCACCTGCCATGCCCCATCGCTTGCATTATTGCCTGAACCATCCCCCCTATCACTCGCATTACCTCCTGAACCAACACCACCACCACCCCACCCTGTCTGTGGAAAATTGTCTTCCACAAAACCGGTCCCTGGTGCCAAAAATGTTGGGGACCACTGCTGCTCTAGAGAATAGGTTGTTGTTGTTGTTGTTGTTGTTTTAATGGAGAAGGCTTTGTGTATTTTTCACAGTGCTTACTTTTCCCCTCCCCTTGCCAGAGCCAAGAAAGGATCTTTATCCAGTTTTCATAGTGAGAGCCAGGGGTTTCCTGGAGGAAGATCCATGAAAGTGTGGGGATTTCCCAAGACTGAGGCCACCAGGGGTTTTTTGCTCTTATGCTAGTCCACGTTCAGCCTCCAGCAATTCGTCAAAATCACTGTTTAAATCTTCCTACCAGCTTATGACTACAGTGACTTCTGCTCCGTGTAAGCAGACTTGGTTGCTATATCTCCCTGGATATGCCTTTTTCTCCAGATTTTTTGGTGATGGTTTTCCCTGAGACCTTACTTCTCTAATTGGTATAAGAACAGTCATTAATTTTCAGCCTGCCCATCTTTTTCTTGTTATAAGGACAGACATGACAACTCATAAGTGAGAGCTGAAACTAAATGTCTTTATTACATTATTTTTAATTCAATGATTTTATAGTATGTTTTAATAAGGGGCTAAATGATAAATTGTTATAGGTTGTTGACATTTTTCTAACTCTGGAGATAAAATGGAAGTGAGGGAAAAGTATATGAATCTAAAGGACTAATAAAAAGCTATGAGAAGTGCTTTGGTAAACAGAAGACTCTGGCCATGTATAGAAGAGAAACTAGCCAGAGCAGAAAGTAGATTCTTCAGGGAAAAGTTTTTATTGATACTCTTATCTCTGGTGGATTTCCCATAAGGTATTATTGCTTCCTTCATTACCACTGTAGCACAGAATACCTGCTTCTTTAAAATAGTCCTAGAAGACAAAGTATCTTTATTTTTATTTATTTTTTAAGTTTCAATGGCCTTTTTCTTTTTTTATTGAGGTAACAATTTATAACATTAGGTAAGTTTCATGTGTACAACATTATATTTCTAGTTCTATACACCCTACAGCATGTTCAACAACAAAAATTTAGTTGCCATGCATCACCATACAGTTGATTTCTTTTACCCGTTTTGCCCTGCCCCCACCACTTCCTCTCTGGTAACCACTACTCAGTTCTACACATTTCTCTGTGTCTACACATTTGTTTTTGTTTGGCTTGGCTTGTTCACTTATTTTGTTTTTCTGTTTGTTTATTAGGTTTTTTTCCACATATGAGTGAAGTCATATGGTTTCTGTCTTTCTCCATCTAATTTATTTCACTTAGCCTAATACCCTCAAGGTTCATCCATGTTGCCACAAATGGCATGAAATTCATCTTTTTGTGGTTGAGTAGTATTACATTTATATACATAAATATATATATACATATATATACACCACACACACACATACACACCACATCCCCTTTATCCATTCATCTGTTGATGGGAACTAAGGTTATTTCCATATTGTGGCTATTCTAAATAATGCTTTGATTAACACAGAGGTGCATATAGCTTTTGGGATTGGTGTTTTTAAATTCTTTGGATAAATACCCAGAAAAGGAATAGCTGGATCATATGGTAATTCTTTTCTTAATTTTTTGAGTAATCTCCATACTGTCTTACACAGTATGTCTGCCCCGATTTATATTCCAGCCAACAGTGTCTGAGGGTTCTTTTCTCCACATCCTTGCCAGCACTTGTTATTTGTTGTCTTTTTGATCAGTCATTCTGATAGGTGTGAGGTGAAATCTCATTGTGGTTTTGATTCACATTTCCCTAATGATTAGTGCTGTTGAACATCTTTTCATGTACCTGTTGACCATCTGTATGTCTTCTTTGGAAAACTGTCTATTCCTCTCCTCTGCCCATTTTTTAAATCAGGTTGGGTTTTGGTTGAGTTGTCTGTGTTCTTTACATATTTTGGATATTAACCCCCTATCAGATATGATTTGCAAATATCTTCACCCACTTAGTAGGTGTCTTTTAATTTTATTGATGGTTTCCTTTGCTGTGCAGGAGCTTTCTAGTTTGATGTAATCCCATTTGTTTTTGCTTTTGTTTCCCTTGCCTGAGGAGACATGTCTAGAAAGATAAGACTGTCAAAGAATGTACTGTGAAGGAGAGAATGTACTTTGAAGGAGAGGGGGTAAATTCTATGGTTATTTACCAATGATGTTATTGTGTACATGAAAATCTAATAGATCAACAAACCATTATGACTAATATTAGAATTCACATTTGGCAAAGAGAAGATCAACTTTCAAAAAGCTATGGAATATACTTCCTTCAGCAATAGACCACTAGAAAATAATATAATCTGGCAGTCAAATCTAGATTCTTAAAATGTTTGGAAATCAACATTTGAAAGTATATATCTAGGATCTTTGGATCCACCACATGCATGCCACAAGATCATATTTTCCTTGGCCTGCTCCCAGCAATGTTTGAGTATAGTAGACATTCCTAAGGGTAACTTAGGCTTGAGGACTACCCGTCAGCATTCTAAGACTTTCTCAAAGCAGTGCTAAGGTATGATATCCTCCCTATGCAATCTTTTCTTCCTTTTTTTTCCCATGGGTCTAAAATAGCCTTGCTGCCTGAGAGTTTTTCTTGTCTACTTCTGCTTCTGAGGATAGTCAATGAGATGTGTTGAGAACAGTGAGTTATTGCGGACCTTGGAAATGCTTTTCTCTGTGATTATGCCAACTGTGTTTTCTAATTGGTGCCCATTGAATTAGTCTCCTACCTTCCCACAGAGACTGGGAGATAGGGGCCTGATATTCCTGGATGGTTATCTTTTAAAGGAATGGGATGGATCTAAGGTCCTTCCTCTAAGTGTCTTTCACTTCTAGTTTGTGAAGCTAGCAAGAGAGCTTTTGAAAGGAGTAGAGAAAGAATGTACAATTATACATTATCTAAAATAAATGCTTTAAGAAAAGGGAAGTCAGAGACCCAGAGTCAGGAAGAAGCCTGTCTAACATTTAGTCATACTGAGGGGAAAATTAAGGCCATATTAATTGCTAGTAAAGAAAAATTGCATTAAGAACATTTTAACATGGGATACTTAAGATGGATAAACACCCATTTACTGAGTGTGTAAAAACATAAGAAAAGATTAAATGACACTAATTGTAGAGCTTTGATAACTTACTTCTTGTTCCAGGACAAAAAACTTTGAAATGTAAAATGTTCTTCCTGGGGTATTTTTTGAGCTACATGTGTTCCTTCTTTCTGGTTTGTGAAAAAATGGAAGAGATCAGGGGGAATTATATCATTGACATCTTCCTCAATCTATATTCAGGAATCTTAAGTTTCATAGTGTGTCTCTCTACTTCATCTCAATCAAGACTTACTGCACATTAGTTCATATTTTATTAAGAAAGGTGTAGAGAGTATGACCAAACTAGTATTGCTTTAAAATTTTAACTTACTTTGAGAGACACAAATTTAATGAATGAGAACATCTTTTTGATTGGGTTCTGATGATCCATAAAATATTAACTTGTGATTAATGGTGTGTTTTATCATAACAAACACAGTCTAAATAGAGGAGAAACAAATCAGCAGCAAAAGTTTCTTATACACATGAAAAACATACTTCACCTCTTTAAAGGTTATAGTTTACAATCCATAAAATATTAACTTGTGATTAATGGCGTGTTTTATCATAACAAACACAGTCTAAATAGAGGAGAAACAAATCAGCAGCAAAAGTTTCTTATACACATGAAAAACATACTTCACCTCTTTAAAGGTTATGGAGATGAGGTTCCAGGATTTAGACTCTCTGAGTTGTAGTTAATGTGCATAAATGTCCTTGGGTTCAACAGCTATGGAAAGGAAGTAGGATTAGACAGATGGAAAAGCCAAGCTCTGATACAAGCCCAGAACTCCACAAAGATCTTAAGATTAGAATGATTTTTCATAGTTGTCACAAGTGAGGTTGATGTCCAGGCTTTTATAACCCATATCAATCAGTCATAGTATGTAGCCTGACCCAGAAAGGGTTGTGGCCTTGGTTAAACGACTTTTTGCAGTTGAAGTCATTCCTGGAGGGGTTGACAGGTAAAGGGTAGAGCATGGAGAGAAAGATACCTATGTTTTTTCCTCTTTTTATAAGAGCATTAATCCCATAATGGGGACTCCACCCTCTTGACCTAATCTAACCCTAATTACCTCACAAAGGTCCTACCTCCATATTCTGTCACATTGGAGATTAGGGTTTCAACATATGAATTTGTGGGGGACACAGATATTTGGTCCATAACAAGGGGATTTTGGATAGTACAGCACAACATAGGATCCATAAATAAACAATTAAGAAGTATTCACCATACTCATAAATAATGACTTGCATGTCATTATATTATAATCTGGTAGAAGAGATATAAACTTTAAAAGTACAGTCCTTGAAATTTCAGTAGAGAAAATAGAACCCTACTTTCAAAATAATGAACACTGGCAAGATTTAATCTCTTTAGAATATTAATTAAATTAGACATAAAATATGTTCCCATAAAATATTCCAATATGGTAGAAATATAAGGGTAAAAGTAGAAAATCTTCTCTATAGTTTACAATCATTAACTGCACTTTGCCATAAAGTAAATGGTTTTGTAAGTTTTCTATAACTTTTTATAACTGTGAATCCTTACAGATTTTAAGTATATTTAAATTTTAGTATTTTTAAAAGGTTTTAATGAAAAATTGAAGTCCATGTTCCAATGGCCTTTCAATCAATCCTCTTAGTTTCAGCTCTGTTTGAACCCTTCATTTAGTTAGCAGGAGTCTTCCACTCCTGGGCTTCCTAAGGTTCAAGAGAGGCTTTGTTTGCTGCATCCCTCCAGTGCTGCTTTAAATTTCAATTTTTCTTCTGGCCTGCTAAATAAGTTACTGCTTCTCTATCTGCATTAAAGCTTCTAATATTTTTTGCTGCCATGTTTTTACCTGTTCCATTTGACTTTGTTTATTGATGTTTCAGAAGGAAATGGTATTAAGAATGTATATTAAGTGTGTCTCGATTAACTAGAAATTCATGTATAGGGATAGCTCTCAGACTCATCAAAGATGCTTTTAAGGATATCCATGCCTAAGCTTTTCCCTAAATAATTCTGATTTAAGTGATCTGGTATGGAAGTCCAGATGATTCTGATATATAGCCAGGGATAAACTGTGTACATGGGTATGGCAAACTCTGTTTATCTTCTCTATTTTTTTCTGTAAATCTAAAACTTCTATAAAAAAACTATCAAATATGATATGTGAAAATTAATACATATATTTTTATGTGATTTTACTTTCTTGAGAAACTAAATATTAATGGCTATTGATATTTCTTTCTCTCTTTGAATAAGGAATAAGAAGCTAAATTTTATAGTTGTGTTTTTGCCCTTCTAGTGAATAATCATTATTTTTTCCAGAGTTACTTAATAAACAGTTTATCCTCTTAAAAAAAATTGAGACCTACCCTGTTATGTTTTGGGAAAAAATATATTCACCATCCCTTCCCAGTAGCCTACTCAAAGTAGTGAGCTATGGATGATGTTGAACAGTTCTAAAATATGTGCATTAGTGACATTTAATAATCTTTTATCTCTCAGCTTTTATTCCAAAGTTTTAAGAGTGTGTATATAACAACTTTGTACTCTACATCCTAATTAATAACTCTGCATTATAGTCTCATATATACCTGGGATTTTCTTCTGGATTGTGTCTTAAAACTTAGATTTTCAACCTGAAAATTCTTATCTTTAAATTTTACAGAATTCTTGGCATATTGATCCTACCTATTTATAATGTAAACTTTAATCTTATCTCCCTAGGCTTGCAGGACACTGTATTTGGACTTGGTCTCCAAGATGAAGTCTACACTTTCAAATAATTAGGCAAGTCCACAAATTAGAGGGAGATAATTTTATAAATGTTCTATTGATACCAAAAGTCACACATAGATACACACAAACACACACACGCACACACACACACACAAACATTTAGTTAATATACTAAACAAAAATTAGTATTCATTACGTTAATTATGAAGGACAGAATACTATTGCTCTTGTCCAACTTTTAAGAGAAGGATTTAAATGATTAATGGCCCTAATTTTTACTGATTTTCCAATTAGATCCCAGAATATGACAATTGGAAAAACAAGATCGCAAATTCTTTCTTTTCACTCTCATAAAAGAATTCCTATTTCTACATACATGCACATGACCCATGCAAAGATTTTTCTTTTTAAAAAAATAAAATTTGACAATGATGCTATCAGCTTGTAGTAGAGTAAAAAGTTGGGAAAAAATTGTTTTATGTTTATTTCTCAAGATGTTTATGTTAAAAAAATACTTAGAAAGAGAAGGAAAATATAAAATATTTATGTTCAATTATGTCAAATGGTTACTAAGTTAAAGACTCAAAGATTAGAATTTTAAAATTTATTTGCAACATAAACTAAACAGCTAATACTATATATATTTGGAGGAAAACAAATTTCCTGTAACAAAAGAATTTGAAGCTTTCTGACTCAGATCCCATCAACAAACCATATGGTGGTTTGTTTTCTCACCACTCTTTCATAGGGAAATAGCTTATCAATTATTTATCTTTCCTTTTGGGGATTTTACTTTGTTAATGTGCATAAATAATTTCTCCTACTTTACAAAAATCAAATGGTGGCTACAGACAAGTAAGAAGAGATAACATTAATGTAGTTTTACATTGTTTGTGTCTAAGTGCTTCATAAAATTGTCCTCTGGATATAATTTTCTCAGTTGTTGAAATTACACTGAGTATTATAAAAGCCCATTACATGCTAAATAAAACAATTTTCTTTAAATGACAAGACAGTTTATAGTGCCATGCTCAACTAAATATAAAGTTACTGTAAGTAAGAAACTGTATATCCTTCCTGTCCTAGTATTCTGTCTCTTATAACAATACTATGCTGTTGCGAATTACAGGAAAGTTAAGAAAACTCCTGTGATTTTGTGCCTATAATCTTTTTTTCAAATCTGAAATGTATATTTATTTTGTAATAATAGAATAACCATTTGTAATTAATTAAAATATAGCTCTCACAAGCAACTTTGGTAAAGTTAGTAGCATAGTGATTATGAAGATTTATTTACCATACTATTTTTTTTTTAAACAAACTCAAGGTGGTTCAGCCATGTCATCTGAAAATTTACTTTGTACCTCTTACTGAAATCAGTCACGGATGGCTTGGGTACTGGTGATCTAGATGCTTTCATATGTTATCTTAACTTCAGGGTTTAACTTCTTTGTCAATCTTTGTCTAATTTTATGTAAAATTTTCTTCTTTTGGTGAAGAAGAACAAGCAGAATAGTAGTTGAGTGTATCCACAAATTCTTTTGCTATATGTTTGCATTGTCTATCTGTTTCAAGCCATGTACACACTTTAAAGTGTTGTTTTACTTCCAAAGGCAGCTAAGAAATCAATATTAATGGAATAGTGGTAGAATCATAATGAAGTAAGATAAATCGTTGATAGAAGAATAGAATAAATGCCTTTCCTTTAAGAATGTGTCATAAAATACAAATTTAATAAAGTCTTGCTAAGTAGAAAATTTCAGTTAATCACTATAATCTCTCTAATCATTTCTTTTTAGTATATATAAGCATATTTCTAGAGTTATGATACATTTTTTATTGATGTTGCTTCAATTCAATGATTTCTTTGCCCCTAGAATCATGTTTACACATTTAATTTGATCCTTAAAATTTTTATCTAGGAAATTACCAGCACCCTAAACCAAGCTTCTCCTTGCCTGAGTCTGAATGACCATGCATTCCCAGAGAAGTTGTTTCCCGTACTCACAGAACAATCATTTCTTCAAAGCACAAGCATCCCATCTCTTTCATAAGGCTACCATTCGTTACTCTGTTTATGTGTGTGTGCACATGTGTGTGTATATATACAATTTTACAACCATCTAGTTGAAAATAAATGGACATATGTCCATTTTAAAGTATAATAAAACAATTAGAATTATACATATATGTATAATATGTTTATATGTATAAGATATACTTCAGTGCCTTGACAGAAGAATGGAAACACACAAACTTGTTGACAGTATTTGTCTCTGTTTTGGGGGAATATAAGAAATTTTTATTTCTCTTTTCTCTACTTTCCTCTATATTTAATTTCTATCTCATGAATATTTATTATATTCTAAATATGAAACAAAATCTTTACTAAAGGGTGATATTTACTCACCTTAGTTTTATTTTTTGCAATATATATTTTTATGTAAGAAACATATGTTGAGTAAGAAATGGAGTATCCCCAAATACGTTGGTTTTTACATTACAGAAAACAGACCTGTTAAGCAAACTAAACCCATCATCTGGAGGCAGTGACATATGCAATGTCAAATACTCAAAGAAACCATTCTTGTAACTAAAACATTGATTGATCAGATCAAGGAATATGCCTGAAAATCATCTGCAATATTTGTTGTTGAATATTTCCATGGTCCAGCTTTTTTTTTTTTTTTTTTTTTTTTTACTATGGCTCAGTTTTTTTAATGGGTCCCAGAACAGTCTTCCCATATGCCATTTAAAACCTCTGATCTTACTAGTTTTGTTACTCTAACTAGTCATTCATGTTAGTCTTATGTTAAAATTTATCAATATGACCCTTCAGATGTAGAACAAACATGGAACAAAGATGAAATGTGGAACAAAGGCGAAATGATAGATTTATCTAACATATACCTTAATAGTTTACAGTTGTCTCTTCTGATATGCCCTTAGTATTCTTAGTATATCAGTAGTTGCAAACAGTCAATGAATCCTAGCATGCAGAATGCTGTCTCTTCTAAGAACCGATCTCCTATCAAATATTATATTATACGGAATTTTTTTCTGTGTTCCAGACTATTCAAAGTTTTGAACAATGTTGCCAAATAGGGGAAGAACTGGATAGAACAAAGAATGTTGTGAAGGAATACACAATAAATAGAAGTATTGTGTGTGTGTGTGTGTGTGTGTGTGTGTGAACTGAAATTATAGTCGGAAAAGATGGTGTTTTGACAAAGTGTGTTTTTCAAATGCTAACTTCTCAATGAGTCTTAATTAATTTGTATATCTGGGCATGATTCCTATAAAATTTGGGGACTCCTTGGGCATTATTTAAGTTTAGAATGAATAGTGAGTTAAAATGATAATAGTAACTCTGGAAAAAGTAGGTTAAAATATAATAGCCTATTTGCAATGGCAGATCCATTTTTTAATTTGTTCATTTGTTATTGCATTCATTAATTCTCCTAGAGTTTTATTATACTGTGAATTATACAGGAGAGAAAATGATTTGTATTAATATTTCTGAAAACTAAATTGGAAACCACTTTAGTTTACTGTACCATTGTCAATTTAGAAACATACTTTTCCTGAAAACCAGGCAAAAAAAAAAAAGAAAAAGAAAAAAGAAAATAAGATACCCCAGAGTGTAGATTGTTGCTTTTTTTTCTGAGGAATGGACTAATTCCACCTTGCATTCAATTTAAAGACTTTGGAGTCATCATTTTACAAGTAGGCTACCTGGTCGATTTCTCTAACCCCTGAGGTAAATTTGATGTTTATAGAGCATGTATGTACAGTTCTCACTGGTTTCTAGTTAAAGTCATAAAACTTCACCTTCCTTTCTCTCCCACTGCTGCAAAAGTTTTAGAGTGTATCATTTCCTTTGAGTTTCATGTAATGACTCAGTCAACACTAGCTGTTTATTCCTTTGGGCCATCGATTGGTGTTTCCAGGTTATTAACTTTCTCTGTTAATTTGTTCAATTTAGATTTCAAACCTTTATGCCCCCTTTGCAAACTATCGGTCTTTTTGTCAATTTTCATTAGTAGGGCATGAGTGCAAAGCCACTAAGAACAATTCTATTGGTTCATTTGATTGCTGTACTACCCACAGAATGCTCCAGGTATTGGCTGGGAAAAATATAACTCAGTGTAGCATTCATATTGATAATTTTCCTGCCTCCCTTGATCTACTTCTAACCATTCTAAAGCTTTCTGAGTCAAAGCACATAAATCACATCCCTTTCCAGCAGATCAACCATCTTGCGTCTTGATGGTTAAACATCTGGATCCAGCCTGTTTATATTTTATTTCATTGTGTGATGCCTGGTTTACTTTATTTCAAGTTAACAAAAAGTTATAATGAGTTTTTGAAGATTTGCTGAGTTGATCAATTTAATTGATTATCCAATTTTTAATGCCAGAACCCAGTGTAGTGACAGATGTATTTTTTTAAAAATTGGTAGAAGTATAATTTAGGATCAAAATTTACCATATTAATGAGTAAAATTGAAATAAGAGGGATGAATTTTTTGTTTATGAATCTTTGCAATCAGAACTATGCTAACAAAGTTTTATTAGCATATTTTAATATGCTAATAAAATATAATTTTATGTATAGTTCTTTTCATATGCAGTTTTGTGAACTTAGCAGTATTTTAGACATCTAAGTTATTCCTGCTATGAATAACTTGTGCAACAGTCTTCAAACTTGCAAGTGAAAGTAAATATTTTCCTTTAAAATTATCATTGTTTAATATTAGTAAATGTCACTATAGGGATTCATACCTGTGATAATCAATTGACCACAATTGCTTTGATCTTAATAAAGCATACACTTCTTAAGATATAAAAACTCAAACTACAGTGGTATACATAAATTAAATGTAATATAAATGAAATATCTGTCTTTATTATGTTAAACCTAATATTATGAAAGTCTTTGAAATTTCTTATAGTTGCTACCCAGAATTACATGATCTATAGTTAACATTTAGAAATACGTTCTCATTCTAAGTAGGACATTTATACTATGTTAAAACTTACTAAGAGAATGTTTTACCATTAAGACTTAACAGCATCATACTGGCTCTACAATGGTATTTTTGTGTTGCTATTCCAAAGTATTTTATAAGGTGTCAGTAGGTAGGGGGTCTTAGATATTAGCCTGAAGAAAGACATTAAAAGTCAATAGAAATCAAAGCAAAAAAAAAAAATCAAAGCAGTTTTCTTGGAAGCAGAAATTAACTTCCCTGAACTTTGCAGAGACAACTATGTCTTTGCAAAGCAACACTACTCAAATATGAGAAAGGGAGAATGTGAGTTTATAATTATCTATGTTTTTTAATAATAAAACATAGCCATTATCTTTATGGCTGAAGTTAATCAAGTAACATATGTGCTTAAGTTCTATTTACCTCCTTTGAAATAATAGTACCTTATGAAAAGTAAGAAGATAGAAAGCGTAAGAAAGTCAGGTATCCTAATGTTTCTGTTTCTTGTCTAGGATTGAGACTAGATTTAAAATTTTTCAGTGGACCAAGTTCCAAGAATTGAACATATTCATTGAAGTATCTGAGCACTAATATTAAAAATAAGAAGGGCTTCTCTGGTGGCGCAGTGGTAAGAATCCATCTGCCAATGCAGGGGACACCGGTTCGAGCCCTGGTCTGGGAAGATCCCACATGCCGCGGAGCAACTAAGTCCGTGTGTCACAACTACTGAGCCTGCGCTCTAGAGCCCACGAGCCACAACTACTGAAGCCCACGTGCCTAGAGCCCATGCTCCGCAACAACAGAAGCCACTGCAATGAGAAACCCGCACACCACAGTAAAGAGTAGCCCCCGCTCACCACAACTAGAGAAAGGCCGCATGCAGCAACAAAGACCCAACACAGCCAAAAATAAATTTTAAAAGGTAAATAAATAAGAATTAACAGGGAATCTTCTTATCTCCATGAGTTAGATTTAAATGATTTCATAAGTGTACAAAAGAAATACACATTATCAAATATTTCAGTGTATTGTTACTTTCTTACAACTAAAATTTATGCTGCTGGTACATATAAAATTTCAAGTTAAGAAAGTTAATATAATATAATATAATATAATATAAAAAGCTAATATTTAAATCCTAAGACAAACCATAATGTAGAAAGATCATTTTATATAAACTTTACAATAATAGGAGATATGTCCATACTAATAAAACTAGAATAATAAAGTTTCTAAAAGAGTAACAGTAAATTTTCAGTAGCATATTTACTTAGAAACACCATTCCAAAATAGTGTAGTATTAAATTAAAGTAGTCAATTAATTTTCCACTCACAGGAAATACGTCAAGACTCAAGATATCACTAAGTAACACACTAGGTCAGGAGCAGAATGCATTTTTATAAATAGCATGCAGTGGTAATTATTGTAGTTTTCATTAAATTCTCAGATTTTTTTTCTTCTTTTTTGTGGGAAAAGAGGATATTCAGTAGTTAAAATCAGTTTATGTAGCTCCAATAAAGTGTAATAGACCAAATTTAAATGGAACTTTATAGAGTTAATACAGTAGTTTTACAGGAGTGTTAGAATATTGAAAAATCAATCCCATCCCCCAAAGACATTACATAGTATCTGATTTATTGATCTTATATGTGGGGGAAAAAGCTGGATTGTCTTTATAGATTACTTCAGATATTGCTAACAAGTTACCTTCTTTTATGAATATTTAGAAATTCTGCAAGTTTATAAGTTAGCTCAATGTTCCTGCAACTGACATTTTAAAGAAAGCATTTGGATATAAAGTAATGATGTAGAAAATATAAATAGCTGCTCTTAAAAACATCAGCCTTGACTCAAACCAGACAACTTTGTTCTCTTCCTCCTCATGAGTCAAATGGAGACATTCATACCTCTGCCATTTCTCTTCACAGGCACAGAGATGTCCTCACACCCATGTTAAACATGCTCCAGTAGGATGACATATAAATCAAACTTAGTAAAATAGTATATTTTTGTTCAAGGCTCTTAAGATCATGCCTCTACATTATTCTAACCCCTATAGCTATAAGAATTCCTAGTTTAGTACTCAGCAAGTTAGACTTGTCAGTTCTGCTTTTGGTATTATTCTGACCTTTTCTCTACAGTTTCTTATTAATTGAGTTCCTGCCACCTTCCATATTCCTAGAATCTTGTGTCATTGCCTCTAAAAACAGTACTCAGAGACAAGTCCTCTGCCAATTTCAGAGATGGTAACTTCAAGACAAATCAGTGGGGATTGAACCAAGAGGAAAAATTCAGGAGGATGAAGTTAATGGGGACAAAATGTCAGCAAGGCTTATATGATAGGTTGTGTCTAGAGAGCAAGAAAATTTACTGTAAGTTTGAAGTTACAGGATGAACTACAAACAGGGTCTCAAAAGAGAAATGACTCTAAAAACACATCTAAAGAATGGAGTTAAGTCTGCATTAATGTACAAGATCAGAATCTAATTAAGGATAGATGTCAGTAGATCCTGAAGCTCCAACAATAGGAATTATCCAGCTATTCCTTTGATCTGAGATAATTCAAGTCTTCACCAGCTATCCTACACTTGGAGAATGAAAGGGATTGGATAGGGATTATTTGTAAACCATAGAGTCAATCTATCAAGAAATATTATAGTCAATCAATTAAATAGCTGTATTCATATTCTCTCAAAACTTGCCTATGCAAGACAGCAGGAAAATAGAAAATGGAGACAGGATTTACTTCATATATGGTTGACAAGCCATCTTTATTTATTCATCTATCAGTGGAAATTTGTTTCCAAATCTTGGTATTTGTGAATATTATTGCAGTGAACATAGAAGTGCAAATAAATTTTCAAGATCCTGATTCTTTTGAATAGTACACCCAGAAGTAGGATTGATGGATCATATGATAGTTCCATTTTTAATTTTTGAGGAACCTCCATACTGTTGTCCAGAGCAAATGAACAATTTTATATTTCCACCAACAGTATGTGAGGGTTCCAATTTATCCACATCCTCACCAACACTTGCTCTCTTTTCTTTTTTTCTTTTAGTAACGGCCATCCTAACAGGTATGAGATGATGTCTCATTATGGTTTTCATTTGCATTTCCCTTCATTTACATTAGTGATATTGAGCACTTTTACATAAACTTGCTGGGCATTTGAATATCTTATGTGGAGAAAAGTCTATTCAAGTCTTTTGCCCATTTTAAATTTTTTTTTTTTTTGCAATGGAGTTGTAGAATTCTTTATACATTTTGAATAGTAACCCCTTATCAAATGCAGGGTTTGCAGATATTTTCTCCCATTCCATTTGTTGCCTTATCACACTGTTAATTTCCTTTGCTGTACAGAAGCTTTTTAGTTTGTAGTCTCACTTGTCTATTTTTGCTTTGTTGTCTGTGATTTGGTATCGTATCCAAGAAATAATTGACAAGACCAATGTCATGAAGCTTTTCCCCTGTTTTAATGTCTCCTATAATCCTGAAAGAATATGGAATCCACATTTCTAATGTTCACTTTTCCCCAAACGGGCTTGTTGGAAACCAGGAACAAAGAAGACCTCTAGAAGTTGTAAATAAAAGAAAAATTCAGTTCTGGGATATTATAGCACTCAAGATTATCTCTGAATAATATAACTTAAAATATGTATTTTCTTAATGGTGTCCCAAGGAGACTTATTTATTTCCCACCATCAATGTTGATTTTATGATTTTTATAACAGATCTAAACTTCATATTTGGAATATATACAAAGTGTTACATCCTGGAAAGAGTCCTTAGGTCAGAATGGCTGCAAAATGTTATTTTATATTTTGTCAAGCACTAAGAAACTAATTATGAAGAAACAAAATAGCATTTATGCTCATTGAGGTATATGGTTTAATATGCATGCAAGGGACTTTAAATTTGGTTCCAAATTTAAATTTGAATTTTCATCAGTGTATCTTCATCATTGTTTTAAATACTTTCATGCTCTTGTTTCATTAGACTTTATTCCTCAGATTTCTTATATGCTTTGACATCTTTGTATTTTTGCATCTACCTGGAAGGCTTTTCCTATCTATCTCCATTTTCTCCCATTTTTCACACAGAAAACACTTAGATTTCAATATCTTTGCATTTTCTTCCTTGCTTTGCCTATTTAAGGTAGACTTTGTTTGCTGGGATTGCACATGATCTTGTGAATACTTATTTACAGCACTTAATTAGTACTATAGTTACTTATCTCTCTAATGAGACTACAAGCTATTTGAATGTAAATATAATGTATTTCTTAATTTTTATATCACTGGTAATCTTCTCAAAACTGGACACATAGGGCCTCCCTGGTGGCGCAAGTGGTTAAGAGTCCGCCTGCCGATGCAGGGGATACGGGTTCGTGCCCCGGTCTGGGAGGATCCCATATGCCGCGGAGCGGCTGGGCCCGTGAGCCATGGCCGCTGGGCCTGCGCATCCGGAGCCTGTGCTCCGCAACGGGAGAGGCCACAACAGTGAGAGGCCCACATACCGCAAAAAGAAAAAAAAAAAAAAAAAAAAACTGGACACATAGAAAGTGCTTAAAAATGAATAGTAAGTGCTTAAATATTTGTATTGCTTGCTTGACATGGATTTCATATTTTTCATATTGAGTTATCTATTCAGAAGGAGCAATTATACAATTATATAATATCTATTATAAATTAGCAAGAATATATTATTTCTTACATAGCTTATATGTCCTGAGAAAGTCTATATTGAGGATTATTTTTAGATGGGATTCATGTTGATTAATGGGCTCAAACTATATTTCACTCTATAAGGTAAATTGTCAGATTTATAAAAGTTCTCCAATCCAACATTTAAAAATGTCAGATTTCCTCATTTTAAAATTATTTCTTTTGAGACTCATGTATTTTTTAAAATTTTAACTGAATAACTACTCTTTTCATTATTTTCGCAAGCATAGTTTTTTGTTTGATTTGGTTTTGGGGTTTTTTGGGGTTTTGTTTTTTGCCTGCCTCCTTGAGTTTTGTCCTTTTTGGAAATAGTTCTTGTGATTAAAAATAAGATGAATGGAAATCATTTCTTTCTTACTCCTTTATTTTTAAACTATGTATACCACCTTTGAATTGTCAGGAGTCTGTTTGCCTAACTTTATACATGTAGCTTAAAACTATGGTTCAAGTAAAAGAACTTATACCAGAGTATGGAGCATGAATTTTAGTGCAATATTGGCAGTACTCAGAAAGGTAGTGAGCTCTGGATGCAAAAGGAGAAAAGATAGATTTCAGAGAGACTATGGAACAAGAGTTGGCAGGTCTAAGTACATCATGGAAAAGAGGATCAAAAACAAAACATCTAGGTCAGGAAGAATTCAATGTTCTCAGGTTTGTGTAAGTGAAAATGAAGGTTTGATAATGTTACAGTGCAATTTCAACATAATTTTTCTTCAATCTTGTTTAGGTTATTATATATTAACATTTAATCCATCATCAATATGCACTGAGCAACCACTACCTACCAGGAACTTTTGTAGGCATTGGAGGTCCGGCAGTAACAGAAATTTCTGCTCTAAGAAACTTAACATACTGTAATGAAACAAAATAGTACTTATGAATAGTTGTAGATTTTAGACAATTTACTTTTTTAAAGTTAAAAAATTTTTATTGTGATTCATTTCACATAAAGAGTATATAGCATGACTGCAATCTGAAGGATAGTGATAATCATCAAACAACTGTGCACACAGGACTTAGCTTAAAAATAAAACATCACTAACACCATTGAAAATGCTTGTATCCTGTTGCCTGAAATTATTCCGTTTTGACTGTCAAGTCATTAACTTCTATCCTTTTTCTAGTTATTTATATTCTTGTTTCTTAAAAATACATTTACCCCAAATATAAATATTTGTTAAATAATTATGTTTTGCTTATTTTTAACATTAAATATGCTAACAATTATGTATGTTTTTGAAATCTGTTTCTTCAGTAATATTTTGGTGGGAATTTTTGGGATAGCAAAAACTAACAATTTTATGGTACTTAATATGAACATAAATATTCTAACATTGCAAAAATTTTTGGTGGTTGTTTGCTTTAATTATCCTTATTATATACATGAGAAAAGTGAGTGAAGGAGAGGTTAAGTATTATGCATAAGGCTAAACAGCAAGTAAATGGCTAAGCCAGGATTAGAAACCAGGAAGTCTGGCTCCAAACACCTAGTTATTTTATCATAGAGTCCCATTAGAATTATTAATATTGATGATGTTTGCCATTCTTCATTTTCACAATTTTATGATATTTCATTGAGATACAAGAATTTTTTTTCTGCTATTGAGTATTTCTGTTATATATATTTCCAGGTTATATATTTATTTATTTACTACTATTATGAATGATGCTGATATACACACTGTTATACATATCTCTGGTGGATATGTGGGACAGTACTAAAAGAATATATTTCTAGGAGTGGAATTTATATAACATAGTATATGCACAAATTCAAGTGTGATAGGTAACACTAAACTGTTTTCCAAATACCACCACAGTAAATGAGAGTTCTTGTTCTCAACATAAAAGAAAGACTTATTATAAGCTTATAATAAGCTTATTATAATAAGCTTTATCTCAATCAGGTATGTTTTAAATAATAGTCTTTTTTTTTATTTTTTCAATACAATTTTTCTTCCCCTGACCCTTTGCCTCTGGTAATCACAAATATGATGCTTTTTTCTTTGAAATTATTTGGCTGGTTATTTGCTTTTGAAGTATAATTGATATGCAGTACTATGTTAGTTTCTAGTACACAACAGAGTGATTCAGTACTTCTGTACATTTCAAAATGATCACCACTGTAAGTCCCGTTACAATCTGTCACCATACACAGATAATACATAATTATTGACTATATTTCCCACACTGTACATTTCATACCTATAACTTATTTTGTAGCTGAAAATGTGTACCTCTTAATCTCCTTCAGTTAGTTCTCTCCTCTCCCCAGTCCCCTCCCTCTGACAATTGCCTGTTCTCTGTATTTCTGAGTGTTTTTTTTTTTTAGATTTCTACATATATGCAAATTTATACAGTATTTGTCCTCTGTCTCTCTTATTTCACTTAGCATAGTACTCTCTAGGTCCACCCATGTTTCAAAAAAGTGGCAACATGCAACATTTCTTTTTCATAGATAAATAATATTCCATTGTGTGTGTGTATGTGTGTGTATATGTATGTATGTATATATATGTATGTGTGTATATATATGTATGTGTGTATATATGCCACATCAGCTTTATCCATTCATTTGTTGATGTGCACTTAGGTTGCTTGTGTATCATGGCTATAGTAAATAATGCTTCAATGTACATAGGGGTGCATAAGTCTTTTCAAATTAGTGTTCTCAAGTTCTTCAGATAAATATTGAGTAATAAAATTGCTGGGTTGTATGGTAGTTCAATTTTTAATTTTTTAAAGAAACCTCCATACCGTTTCCCATAATAGCTGCACCAATTTACATTCCCACCAATAGTGCACAGGGGTTCTTTTTTCTCCACAACCTCACCAACACTTGTTATTTGTTATCTTTTGGAAAATAGCCATTCTGAGAGGTGTGAAGTGATAACTCATTGTGGTTTTGACATGCATTTCCCTGATGATTAGTGTTACTGAACAACTTTGCATGTGCCTATTGGCCAACTGTATCTCTTCTTTGGAAAAATGTCTTTTAAGGTAATCTGCCCATTTTTTAAGTTGGATTGCTTGGTTTTTTGATGTTGGGTTGTATAAGTTCTTTGTTTATTTTGAATATTAACTTCTTATGATTGATATATATTGTTTGCAAATATCTTCTCCCATTCAAAGGTCCCATTAAGTGACCTTTTCATTCTGTTGATCGTTTCCCACACTGTGTACAAGGTTTTTAGTTTTATGTAGTCCCATTTGCTTATTTTGGCTTTTGTTTCCATTGCCTGCCTAGACATACCAAAAAAAAAAAAAAAAAGTAGTACTAGGACCAGTGCTAAAGAGTGTACTTCTTATGTTTTCTTCTTGAAGTTTTATGGATTTAGGTCTTATATTTAAGTCTTTGATACTTATTGAGTTTATTTTTATATGTGGTGTGAGGAATTCTAAAAGAATTCTAATTCTTTTGCATGTAGCTCTCCAGTTTTCTCAGCACCATTTATTGGAGACAGTCTTTTCCCCATTGTATATTTTTCCTCCTTTGTCATAGATTAATTGACCACATGTGTGTGGATTTATTTTTGGGCTCTATATTCTGTTCCATTGATTTATGTGTCTATTTTTATGCCAGTACCGTGCTGCTTTAATTACTGTAGTTTTGTTGTATAATCCAAAGTCAAGGAGTGTGATACTGCTGGCTTTTTTCTTTTTTTCTCAAGATTGCTGTGGTTATTTGTGGCCTTTTGTGGTTCCATACAAATTTTAGGATTATTTTTCTAGTTCTGTGAAAAAAATGCCATGGGTATTCTTACAGAGATTGCATTAAATCTGTAGATTGCTTGATGAGTATGGACATTTTAATAGTATTACTTCTTCCAATTCATGAACATGGGATGCCTTTCATTTATTTGTATCATCATCAGTTTCCTTCATCAATATCTTATAGTTTCTTTGTATATGTCTTCCATCCCCTTGATTATTTCTATGCATTTAATGCTTTTTTGATGAGATTGTAAATAGGATTGTTTTCTTGATTAATCTTTCTGATAGTTCATTACTGAATTCATTTACTCTAATAATTTTTTTTGATGGAGTATTAGGGTTTTGTATGTATAGTATTATGTAATCTGAAATAGTGACAGTTTTACTTCTTCCATTCCAACTTGAATGTCTTTTATTTCTTTTTCATCTCTTATTACTGTGACTAGGACTCCTATTACTATGTTGAATAGAAGTGGTGAGAGTAAACACCTTTGTCTTGTTTCTCATCTAGAGGAAATTCTTTCAGCATTTCACCATTGAGTATGATGTCAGCTATGGTCTTGTTATATGTGGCGTTTATTTATGTTTATTATGTCCCCTACATATGAATGAGTTCAGTTCTGAGAGCACTTTCATAAGTCCAATTTTAGCCTAGGTACTCATCTAACCGAATTGGCTATACAGTACTGTACTGTAATAGGTTTATAACACTTTTCACACAAATAATACATAAAAAGCAAACAAACACAAAAAATAAAGAAAACATTTTTAATCTTACAGTACTTTGAAAACTACAGTAGTACCAGCTACATCACTGCTGCTTTTATGCTTGTTTCCAGACATCCTGGGCTTGAAATAAAGATACTGTACTACTGTACTCTATATAGTACTATACAGTAAAGTACACAAAAGCACAACCACTTGTAGAGAATGCATGCATGTGACAATGTATGACAGATATGTGAACTAACTAACATGATTGGACACACGAATGCATGTTTTCATCTTTGAAAGTTTGCAACTTGAAGGTTCATTTGTAAGTGATTTACTGTACCCACTTTGTTGAGAGTTTTTATCATAAATGGATGTTGATTTTGTCCAAAGATTTTTCTGCATCTACTGAGATGATCATCTGATTTTTATCTTTCCTTTTGTTAATATGGCTTATCACATTTATTGATTTGTGGATATTGAACCATCCTTGCATCCCTGGAATATATCCCACTTTATCATGTCTATAATCCTTTGTATATATTGTTCAATTTGGCTTGCTAATATTTTGTTGAGGATTTTAGCATCTGTATTCATCAGGGATATTAGCCTGTAATTTTCTATTTTGTGGTGCATTTTCTGCTTTTGGTATCAGAGTAAGAATGGCCTTATGGTATGAATTTGGAGATGTTCAATCCTCTTCAATTTTTTGGAATAATTTGAGAAGGATAGTTATTAACTCTCCTTTATATGTTTGGTAGAATTATCCTGTGAAGCTGTCTGGTCCCAAACTTTTGTTTGTTGGGGGATTTTTGATACTGATTCAATTTCAATACTAGTAATTTGTCTGTACAGTTATCTATTTCTTCCTGATTCAGTCTTAAAAGATTGTATGTTTCTAGTAATATATCTGTTTCTTGTAGGTTGTCTAGTTTGCTGGCATATACCTGTTCATAGTATTCTCTTATGATTGTAATTTTTTGTTTTGTTTTCCATTTAAAAATTTTTTATTTTTATTGGAGTATAGCTGATTTACAGTGTTGCATTAGTTTCAGGTGTGCAGCAAATCGAATCAATTATACATATACATATATCCATTCTTTTTTAGATTCTTTTCCCATATAGGCCATTACAGAGTAGAGTGCCCTGTGCTATGCAGTAGGTCCTTATTAGTTATCTATTTTATGTATATTAGTGTGTATATATAAATCCATATCTCCCAATTTATCCCCCCCCCATCCCTGGTAACCGTAAGTTTGTTTTCTGTGATAGCAATTGTATTTTCTCATTTTTCATTTCTTATTTTGTTTATTTAGTTCCTCTTTCTTTTTTTCTTAATGAGTCTAGTTAAAGGCTTATTAGTTTTGTTTATCTTTTCAAAAAATAAACTCTTGGTTACACTGATCTTTTCCATTGTTTTTTGGACTCTATTTTATTTATTTCCTCTTTGTTCTTTATTATTTCCTTCCTTCTACTGACTCTGGGATCTGTTTGCTTTTCTTTTTCTAATTCCTTTAGATGGTAGGTTAGGTGGTTTATTTGAGATTTTTCTTATTTCTTGAGGTAGGCCTGTATTACTATAAACTTTCCTCTTAGAACTGCTTTTGCTACATTCCATAGATTTTGAAAAATTGTGCTTCATTTTCATTAGTCTCAAAGTGTTTCCTGGTTTTCTCTTTGATTTCTTCATTGACCCATTGGTTTCTTAGCAGTATGTTGTTTAGTCTTCATGTGTCTGCATTTTTCCCATTTTCTTTCTGTTATTGATTTCTAGTGCCATACAGTTGTGTTTGGAAAAGATTCTTGACATAATTTCTTTCCTCGTGAATTTGTTGAGACATGTTTTATGGCCTACTATGTCATCCACCCTGGAGAATATCCCATGTGCAGTTGAAAAGAATGTGTATTCTGCTGTTTTTGGATGAAATGTCCTGTGATATCTATCAACTCCACCTAGTCTAATGTGTCATTTAAGACCACTGTTTCCTTATTGATTTTTTCTCTGGAAGATCTGTCCATCGATATAAGTGGGTGTTAAAGTCCCCTCTTATTATTTTATTATTGTCAATTTCTCCCTTTATGTCTGTTAATATTTGCTTTATATATTTAGGTGCCCCTATATTAGATGCATGTATGTTTACAAATGTTATATCCTCTTCTTGTATTGATCCCTTTATCATCACATAATGCCCTTCTTTGTCTTTTATTATAGACTTTGTTTTATAGTTTACTTTGCCTGATATGATTATTGGTACTCCAGCTCTCTTTTTGTTTCCATTTGCATGGAACATCTTTTTCCATTCCTTTACTTTCAGTCTATATGTTTTTAGTTCTGAAGTGAGTTTTTTGTAGGCAGCATATAGATGGATTTTTTAAATCCAATCAGCCATCCTGTCTCTTGATTGGGGAATTTAGTCCATTGACATTTAAAGTGATTACTGAGAGGTATATGCTATGTATTTCCATTTTGTTATTTGTTTTCTGGTTGTTTTTGTAGTTCTTCTCTGTTCTTTTTTTAGGCTTTCCTTTGTGGCTTGATTTTTTTTTTTTTTTTTTTTTTAGTGTTATGTTAGTGTTCTTTTCTCTCTAGTTTTTGTGTATTGTACGTTTTTCATTTTTGGTTACGATGGAGTTCATCTATAGCTATATCTAGTTATTTTCAATTGATAGTCATTTAAGTTCATACACACTCTAAAAGCTCTACATTTTTTACTTTCCAACCTCATGTTTTGATGTTTTGCATTTTTTATGTCATAGTTTACATCTTCATGTCTATTCCTTAACTGTTTATTGTAGTTAGAGTTGATTTTACAATTTTTCTCTTTTAAGCTTTGGACTAGCTTATGTAAGTGGTTGATCGACTGCCTTTACTTACTTTACTTTATATTTGCCTTTACCAGTAGGATTTTTCCTTTCTCATACTTTCTTATTTCTTGTTGTAGCACTTTTATTTCACTTAAAGAAGACACTTTAACACTTCTTGGAAGATCAGTTTAGTGTTGATGAACTCTTAGTTTTATCTTGTCTGAGAACCTCTTTATCTCCCCTTCAATTCTGAATGATAACCATACTGGCTATAATATCCTAAGTTGTAGGTTTTTTTCTTTCAGCACTTTAAATATATTTGGCCACTCCCTTCTGGCCTGCAGGTTTTCTGCTGAAAAACTAGTTGATAGCTTTAGGAAGTTTCCCTTGTATGTGGCTCTTTGATTTTCTCTTGCTGCCTTTAGAATTCCTTTATCTTTAATGTCTATCATTTAAATTATGATATGTCTTGGTGTGGATCTCTTTGGGTTTATCTTGTTTGAGACTCTCTGTGTTTCCTTTAGCTGAAGACCTGTTTCTTTCTTCAGGTTCTGGAAGTTTTCAGCCAGTATCTCATCAAATATATTTTCTGCATTTTTTTCTCTCTCTTCTCCTTCTAGGACCCCTATACTACAAATGTTAGTATGCTTGATGTTGTCTCAGAGGTCCCTTAAACTATACTCATTTTAATTTTTTTTTTCCTTTTTGCTGTTCTGATTAGGTGATTTCCATTATTCTACCAGACTGCTTGTGTGTCCTGTTGTATCACTTAAACTGCTGTTAATTCCCACTAGTTTACTTTTTCTTTGCAGTTATTATATTCTTGTGTTTATCTGTTCTTTACCCCAGCCTAAGGTAAATTATTTATATGTGTTTCATTAGGGTTTTTTTTCCAGGGTTTTTTTCTTGTTCTTTCATTTTAAACATATTTCTCTGTTTCTCGTTTTGTTTAACTTTGTCCCTGTGAAATTAGGTGAAGCATTTACCTATCCAAGTCTTAAAGTTGTGTCCTTGTGTGGAACATCCCTCTTCAGTCTGCATGTGTCCAGTGGCTTTGGTGGAAACCCGGATTTTTAGTGAGCATGGTCTGTGCCTTCTCCCAAGGTGTGCTGGTAGCCTCCACTTTGGTGAGAGGTAGGGATGGAATTGGAGAGGCTGGAGCTGAGCCAGCTGCAAGCAGGGGCTTCTCCCATGTTTAGTGGCCATCACCACTCTATCTGGGGCATGGTTGGGGCCCAAGGGGCTGGAGCAGGAACCCTGAGTGAGTTGAGTTTCTCCCTGGTGTGATGGCAGGCTCCACCTTGGTTTAGGACATTGCAGGGACCTGATGGCTTGGGGCTACACTTAGTTCTGGTTTTACTTTTTGCCCTGGTGGGCACACCTTAGTTGGTAGCTGGCTTGGGGCTAGAGAGGTTGGCACCACACCACTGAGCTGTCTCTGCCCCTACCCAAGTGTGCACAGGACTGTGCTCTGTGGAGGTGTTGGTCTCTGCCCTGGAGCTACCTTCACTCCATTCAGAGTGTGAACACCAAAGCATGTCCCGGTCAGAGATAGGGACTGAGTCTGACCTAGCTACTTTCCCTCCAAATGTGTGCAGTCTCATTGACAAAGGTAGCTTCTGCCTTAGTGGTGAGAAGCACTGAAGAAAGAAGTACTGGAGCAGGAGCCGAGTGTGGGCTGGGGGGCCCACTGGGATGGTCCTGGCAGGCTGGCCAGAGCCCCAGGCAATTTTCTGTCTACTTCCTCTGCCTTGTGACTGGAAGTAAGCAAATCTGTGAATGTGCTCTTAAGAGTGGAGTCTCAGTTTCATATAGCCCTCCAGTAAGCCACACTAGTTTTCAAATAAGCTAAGGGGCTTGTCTTCCTGGTATTGGACCCCAGAGCTGGGGTGCCTAATATGTAGCTCAACTACCTTACTTCCCAGGTAAGATCCCCAAGCCTGTGATAAGTCTCCTCTTCTTTTGTCCCCTGCTAGAGGTGCAGTTCCTGACCAGCTTGCTTCTCATGCAAACTTTGTGTTGTTCTATCTTTCTTTTTTTAAAATTTTATTTATTTATTTTTGGCTGCATTGGGTCTTCGTTGCTTCATGTAGGCCTTCTCTAGTTGCGGCAAGCAGGGGCTACTCTTTGTTGCAGTGCACAGCTTTCTCATTGTGGTGGCTTCTCTTGTTGCGAAGCATGGGCTCTAGGTGCACAGGCTTCTATAGTTGTGGCACTTGAGCTCAGTAATTGTGGCTCATGAGCTCTAGAGCACAGGCTCAGTAGTTGTGGCACATGGGCTTAGTCGCTCCACGGCATGTGGGATCTTCCTGGACCAGGGATTGAACACGTGTCCCCTGCATTGGTAAGCAGATTTTTAACCACTGCACCACGAGGGAAGCCCCCTGTGTTGTTCTTTATTAACAGCTAGTTCCCAGGTCAATTTCAGTGAAAGTTGTTCTATATATGTATTTGTAGTTTTGAAATGTTTGTGAGGGGAGGTGAGTCCAGTGTCCTCCTACTCTGCTATCTTGAACTCTCTCTAAAAGCATGGCCTATTGTTTTAATGAGACATAGCCAGAAGTAATCACTGGGCTTAAATGAATTTATAAAAAGATAACCTATGCCTTTTTTAAAACAAAGAAATCATAAATAAATAAATGATAGCCCTTGCTTACCTTGAGTCTTTAGTAATGCCATATTTTTCCTCTTTGTTGAATATCCTGCAGTGTGTTGATAATGGTTGCATAAGATTAAAGGTATTTCACTGATAGATAAATTTGTTTTCCATCTCCTTACAAGTTTTCAGCCTATCTTTAATCAAATACTTTAGCAAGATATCAAAGCATAGAATTTTGGAGCATGAAAAAAATGTGTTTCACTGATTTCCATGTTGGTTTTATTTCTGCCAGTTAAGATGGATTCCTAGTTTGTCATTTATAATTTAGAAAAAAAATTCTTACCTATGCAAATAATATTTATTACAAGTCAATAGTGAATAGAATTTTTAAAGTTATTTTCACCCATCAAATGAGGTTCATATTACTGCATTTAGGTTTTATGATTAATGCTATGGTACTTATTTTTGATTTTCCAAAAGATTAGTGATTTTCTAGAATAACAAGTAAGACCAAGCATGCACTACTGAGCTATCTAGTAATCTCTTTAAAACATAAGGTATAATTTTTGTTTCATTTTCATTAGTTATTCTTGTGAAAACTGTATTCTTGTTTCAATCTGTATACCTTGAGATATCACTGAATATATCTGAATTAGTCATTATGAAAATACTTCTCTTGTACAATAAATTATTTTACATGTGATCCATATCAGCCTTATAATGAGATTAACACTATAGAAAATGCTAGCCTGAATCACCTATGTAAAATATTAGGTCTAAAATAAACATTAACAAGAACAATAAACTTAATATTTCTCAAAACATAAATACTGGGCTTCCCTGGTGACACAGTGGTTGAGAGTCCACCTGCCGATGCAGGGGACGTGGGTTCGTGCCCTGGTCCAGGAGGATCCCACGTGCTGTGGAGTGGCTGGGCCCGTGAGCCATGGCCACTGGGCCTGCGTGTCTGGAGCCTGTGCTCCACAACGGGAGGGGCCACAACATTGAGAGGCCTGTGTAACGCAAAAAAAACCCCCAAAAAACCCCCAAGAAACCCCCATAAATACTAAAGGAAGCATATGTGAGGAAAAATGCTGAAGCAACTAACTGTGTATTTCTGGAATATCAGTTTAAAACAATACTGAACTGTGAAATTACAAGAAAGATGTCATGGTAGATCAAAACAAATATTATGGGGAAAAGATTTTTAAGTGTGGGAAGTTTGAGGCAATCTTTAAAAAGTATCACCACTGGGGAAAAGAAGGGAAAACAATACTTTGGAGACAAAATAATGAGAGAAAAAATAATGAACATGGGATATTGAGGAACTTTTAAGATAAAAGAGAACCACATAGGAATAATATCTTACTAAAAGAAAACAAAAACACAAGAAGCCACCAATTAAACCACAAAACTGTCCTTTGCTAGACTAATGAAAGAGGATGCTCTTGAATCTTGTCTACAATGTAAGTAGACAAAAGTATTAGTCAACATTACACAGCAACTATAACAAAATAAATTCTCAACTTAATTATTTAAATGAGAATTAAACCATGTAAATGAATGTCAGAAATAAAACAAGAATTAGTCAAGAAAATACATGGAAGAAAAGATAAATTTTCCCAGAAGTGAAGGCAAAATTATAATGTGCCCAAGAGAAGTAAAGACTTAGGAAAACTGACCCACATAAATTTTTTTTTCTCTCAAATATATTTTGCAAAGGAACAAATTGTTTGATGTCAAATGATCTAGAATTAGATTCCTTTTATATCACCCTATCACTTTGTGATGATGGACAAATCATTTTCTAAGTCTCGTTTTCCTTTTCTGAAAACAATAATTTTCTTATATTTATTAAATTTTATTGTAATTTCTAAGTTTTTTGTATCTACTTCATCATTTAAATTCATTCATTATATAAAATTAATATTATTGACCTTCTCTTGTTATTCCCCAAGTTGTAGTTTTAATTTACCCTTCTGCTGAATTTTTCTCATGTTTTTCCTATGTCTTATATCTGTGTCTCCTTCAGGGACAAGGTACAATATCAGCAAGAACCTGTGAGGCCTTAGATCAGCATCACTGGAAACCAGAAGTTTTCTGATACACATGATGGTCAGCAAAACAAGGTCAGGTAAGAGCATATCACTTGGTTATTTTATTTATGGAGAATATGAAACTAAACAGATAATCAGATTGTATGTATCCACTTTGCTATGGAAATTCAGTAGTAATCTCAGAACTGACAAGGAAGAATAATTAGGGCATTGATCTGTATAAGAAGCGCAAGCTGAAGCCAACTTGGTTGTCTAATGAATGTCAATCACTCACTTCCTATGGCCCTGATAAAAAAATATTCAGGATATTCCTTCCTGTGCTCATGTGCCTTTATCAGGAAAGTGTTTTTGTGACTTCAGTATTACATGTAGAAGGTTTTAACAATGACTCTTTCATTTATTTATCAATATTTTAAAGCTGCAAATTCATTCAAAATCTCTGTAAGGTTTAGTCTTCTATTTTGCTCATGGATTATTCATTTTCAAATTAACAGTACATATGGTCATTTAAGTAAAAATGTAATCCAAGAGTGACTTTCATTTCATCATTTATTTTTTCTGTGTTAGTTAATATAAATCTGCAATTTCCTTGAGTGAAATTTAAAGTACATTTCTTCAGGACTAATGAACTGTAACCAAAATTCTTTAATAAGTATTCACAGTTATATGAATTTTAAAAAGTGTTTTTTTTTTGTAACTGTGTGACTCAGTTATGAATATGTTCACTAAAATTACTTATAACCACACTGATTTTCATTTCTGAACTGTGCTTATTGTGGCTTACAGCAAATGTACCTCCTACTCACTCAGAGATGGTTCAGTGGAGATGTGGCACATAATTGTATTTATCTGTGGCAAGCATGCACAGCAGGTTATGTTCATCTCTTTCTTATTTCTAAAATTAAATAATAAGATATGGTAAAAAAAAGTGGTAGAGATAGACTTGTACCAAAATAAAATAAAATCAACAAAACAAAATTAAAATCACCCAGGTATTGTAAGATTACTTTCTCAAAGAAAGAAAAGCTAAGAAGATAGAAAAAAGGTAAGATAGAAGGAAGAGTGTCAGTGAGAAGTGTTATCCTTGAAGTGTTCTCTTGGCTTCTATCATTAATGACCAACCATTACACCACTTAGCAGAAACAGTTTTACACTAATACCTCTAGGTAAATTTTACCTTAAAAGTCTAATTTTATGGTTGTTTCAACTGTTTTAAAATTTCCTTTGAAGCAAAGTTTCAGTAAAATATGCTTCCATTGATGAAAGTAAAATAAACTCCTTTTACCTCCCTTTATATTGTAAAATCCTCCGTGCATCTATTTAAATTCATGTTTAAATCCATTTGTCACTGTGATCATTTTATTTACCTATATCTTTGCTCCTCCTTGGGTCTCTCTGCATCTCTCTTTGTCTCAAGAGGTCTGTCCCTTTCTTTCTGTCTCTTTATTTTTCCTGCTGTGTTTCCTCTCTTTTGAGTATTACTGTTTAATATTTTGAGTATTTTATACAAATACTGTGTCATTTATTAATTGAGCAACTTGTCTTTTTATTATTGAGTTGTGTTTTAAATATTCTGGATATCAATCCACCATCAGATATATGATTTGCCAACATGGTTGTGGGTTATCTTTTAATTTTTTAATGATATTATCTTCACAGTGTTTTAAATTTCCATATAGTCCAATTTAATTATTTTGTGTCACATGTGCATTTGGTATCATATCTAAAAAAACATTTCCTAAATCAAGACCATATAGATTTATGTATACTTCTAAGAGTTTTATAGTTTTAAGCTCTTACATTTAGGTCTATGTTCCATTTACAGTTAATTTCTGTGTATAGTGTTAATAAGGACTAACTCTTCTGCATGTGAAAATTCAGTTGTTCCATTGCTATTTGTTTGAAAAGAAATATCTTTCCCCTTTGAGTGATTTTGTAAACCTTGTCAAACCAATCAATTACAAATATTAGGGTCTTTTTTTTCTGAACTCTAAATTTTATTACAATTTCTATGTGTCTGTCCATGTGCCAGTACCACATTGTCATGTTCCTGTAGTTTTCTAGAAAGTTTTGAAGTCTGGAAGTATGATTCTCCAACATATTTTTTCAAGATTATTTTGACTATTCTTTACATCTTCCATTTCCATTTGAATCTTAGAATCAGTGTGTCAGTTTCTATCAAAAAAAGATATCTGTGATTTTTGTCAGCCTTATTGTATTTTTGATTGTAGTGAATTTGTATATCATTTTGGAGAATATAGTCATCTTAATAACATTAAGTCTTCCAATCCATTAACATGGGATGTTTTTCCAATTATTTAAAACGTCTTATTTAATTACTTTCAATGATGCTATGTAATTTTCAGCGTACAAGTCTTGCACTCCTTTTGATACATTTATTCCTAAGTGTTTTGGTACTTTGATTTTATAAATTGATGTTTTAAATTTTATTTTTGGATTGTTCATTGCTAGTTTTTAAAAATTTTTTCCTAAATTTTCTTCTAATTTCTAATTTTAATACATTGAAATAAATTGAATTGATTTCTAATTTCATTCCATTATCATCAGAGAACATACTTTGAATGATTTCAATGTCTTCAAATTTATTAAGGCTTGTTTTATAGCCTAACTTATGGTCTATCTCATAGAATGTTCCATGTGCTCCTGAAAGAATATGAAATCTGCTGTCGTTGGGTGAAGTATTCTATACTGATCTGTTAGGTCTAGTTGGAATTTTCAGGTTATTCAAGTCTTCCATTTTCTTTTGATCTTCTGCCTAATTCTATTTATTATTGAAAATGGAGAATTGAACTCTCCAACTATTATTTTTGCATTTTTTATTTCTCTCAAAGTTTGCCAGTTTTTGCTTTATGTATTTTGGGTCTCTGCTGTTAGCTGTATACATGTGTATAATTACTGTTTCTACCAGATATGATAACAAGTTTATCATCATAAAATACCCCTCTTTATCTCTAATATTTTGTTTTAAAGCCTATTATGGTTTATTTTAGCCACCCCAGCTCTCTCACTCACTGTTTTTTCATCATTTTATTTTCAACTTGTTTCTTTGAATCTAAATTGTGTCTTCTGCAGACAGCATATAGTTGTATTTTAAACTCTAATAATCTCTGCCTTTTGTTTGGATTGTTTAATAAGTTCACATTTATTGTCATTAATAATATGGTAGAATCAACATCTGCCATTTAATTATAGTTTTCTATATGCCTCAAGTCTTTTTTTTGTGTGTGTGGCATGCTGGTCTCTCACTGCTGTGGCCTCTCCTGTTGTGGAGCACAGGCTCCGGACATGCAGGCTTAGTGGCCATGGCTCACGGGCCTAGCCGCTCCACGACATGTGAGATCTTCCCAGACCGGGGCACAAACCCGTGTCCCCTGCATTGGCAGGCAGACTCTCAACCACTGCACCACCAGGGAAGCCCTGCCTCAAGTCTTCTTATTCCCTTAATCCCCTGCTCCACTTTAATGTCTTTATGAAATGAATATTTGCTAGTATAACATATTAATCCCTTTAGTAGTTCTATATATATTTTTTTATTACTTTATTGCTTGTTTTAGGGCTTATATTAAACATCTTAACTTCTTGGATATATTTTAGATATATAAAACCTCAGTTCTAAAAATAAACAAACTTGGGCTTCCCTGGTGACACAGTAGTTAAGAATCCTACTGCCGATGTAGGGAACACTGGTTTGAGCCCTGGTCTGGGAAGATCCCACATGCCATGGAGCAACTAACCCTGTGTGCCACAACTACTTAGCCTGCAAGCCACAACTACTGAAGCCTGCACACCTGGAGCCCATGCTCTGCAACAAAGAGAAGCCACCACAATGAGAAGCCCGCACACCGCAATGAAGAGTAACCCCCACTCTTGCAACTAGAGAAAGCCCACGAGAAGCAACAAAGACTCAACGCAGCCATAAATAAATAAATAAATAAAAACATTATTCTTTTATAGTTTTTATCTATACCCCCTTCTTTGTGCTATTATTTTAATATATATTCCTTTCATGTTATAAAATCAACAAGAGATTATCATAATTATTACTTTATATCATTTTATGTATTTCAAATAAGCTGAGAGTAAAAAAGGAGAGTATATACTTATAGAATTTGTAATATTATCATTACCTACCATTTTGATTTCTGCAGATTTCTTTCTGGGAGTTATTTTCTTGAGTCATTTTCTTACTCAAAGATATCTTTGTTCCCTGTCGCCACCTCTGTGCTCTTATTGTATGATATATTATATTTCTATATATTATAAACAAATTCAAAAATATAATTATGTAAATATTTTATATATTTACTTTTTAAATCAGTTGAGAAAAGAAAGAAATATACAATTATAGTATTTTATAATTCATAATTACCTTAACCAGCATTATTTAAACATTTTTTGCATAAATTTTAATTATTGTCAGTAGTCACTTGATTTATTTTTTGATTGCTTGTTTTTTGATCATCAGAATTTATACTTTAAAAAAAATTTTTTATTGAAGTTTAGTTGATTTACAATATTGCATTAGTCTCAGGTGTACAGCAAAGTGAATCAGTTATATATATACATATATCCACTCTTTTTATATTCTTCTCCCATATAGGCCATTACAGAATATTGAGTAGAGTTCCCTGTGCCATACAGTAGGTTCTTATGAGTTATCTATTTTATATATAGTAGTGTGTATATGTCAATCTCAATCTCCCAATTTATCCCTATCCCCTCCCCACTTATCCTCTCGTAACTGTAAATTTGTTTTCTATATCTGTGACTCTACTTTTGTTTTGTAAATAATTTCATTTATACCTTTTTTTTTAGATTTCACATATAAGCAATATCATATGACATTTGTCTTTCTGTATCTGACTGACTTCACTCAGTATTGTACTCATTTGATTTTAGCATGAAGAACTCTCTTTAGTATTTCTTGAATGGTAGAATACCAGTAAAATATTTTCTCAGGTTTTGCCAATCTTGGAATGTCTTTATTTTACCTATATTTTTGAAATATAGTTTTGTTAAATCTATATTTTTGAGGTTTTTAAAAAAATTTCACTACTTAGGATATATAGTTAAGGTGTCTTTTCTCCTCCATTCTTTTTGATGAAAAGTCAGCATTAATCTTATTAGTGTTCCATTTATATGATTTTTTTCTTTGTCTTTGTCAGTAGTCAGCATTTTTATTATGATTTGTCTGGGAGTGGATCTTTTGTGTTTATCCTATTGGAATTCATTGAACTTCTTTGATATATACATTACTATTTTTATCAAATTTGGAAAGTTTTCAGCTCTTATTTCTTTGAATATTTTTATGTTCTTTCCCTTCTTTCCATCTAATACTCTCATTATATGTATGTTGATGAACTAAAGTATTCCACATTTCTCTGAGGCTCTGTTTAATTTTCTTAATTCTTTTTATTTCTGTGTTCTTCAGACTGCATCATCTCTATATATCTGTGTTCAAGTTTGCTATTTTCCTAACAACTCAAATCTACTTTGAAGTCCTCTAGTGAATTTTTAAAAATTTTATTGTCATTTTTCAATGCCAGAATTTTCATTAAATTCTTTTTTTGTAATATTTATCTTTTTGACATAATTTATTTTATGCCACATTGTCATCATACCTTCCTTACATTTTTTGGACATCATCTCCTTTAATTCTCTGAACATATTTATAATAGCTGATTTAAAGTCTTTGTTAGTCAAGTTTAACAGAGCTCCTTCAAAAATAAATTTTATTACCTGATGTTTTTCCTGTATAATAATCACACCTTCCTATTATATTGTATGTCTTCTATGCTTTGTTGAAAACTAGATATTTTAGATAATAAACAATATTATATCTACCCTGGACACTCAACCCTTCAACCCCTGAAGGTGATGTTGTTTCCATGGTCATTTATTTATTTGCATAATGGCTTGACTAAACTGATTATATGAAAGTTCTTTCCCTGCAATATGTAGCCTCTGATTTTTGTTTGTTTTGTTTTTATTTTTTAGCCTGGCTCTTTAAGAAATTCCCCAGATTAACATATGCCACTTACAAGTCTAAGATTATACTTAATCCTAGCAAAGACTTTTAGCAAGTTGTATTTTACCCCCATATAATTGTGTGAGTGTGTAGTGTGTGTGTGTATGTATTGGAGGTTTTTATCACAGTAAGGAATTATTTTGTCCCATTTTCACCCTAGGTCTAACAGATGAGATTTTTCTTCTCAAAACCCTTTGACACTCCTGAGAGTGTGCAGTCTTAGATGCAGACACATACTTCTGGATTTTACTTTATTCCTGGTTTCCTATGAGTTGCTGTGGGTCATAGTAGTTTATTGTTCAGCCTAGGGTTGGCAGAGGTTTTGATTAAGTTCCTAGTGCTATTAAGACTGCCAGTCTTTGTTTACTAAGAATATTTTCAACTTAGCTCCATTTTCTGCTCTTATTGCTCTTGAGTAGAGGCAACCCAGCACTTATTAACAGGCTTCCTAACTGCTAGAGTTGAAACGGCTAGACTGTTTGAAAAATAGTCATAATTTAGAATTGTACACTAAAGTTTCTAGGTGTGTGAAAATTGCCAAATTTCAGAAACTCTCTTGTGTTGATGTATCACATTTTTATCACAGATCTAATGTTCCTATCTCATAGTAGTATTTGGAAAATTAATTATATAATTCCATAAATCATGATTACTATTATTCTTGACATTATTATCAACTATGATGTCTTTTTAAAACAATTAAAATTAGATTACATATAAAGATTTATTTTTGCTTTAATTATCTATAAACATAGTGACTTTTTATCTAGAATGAATACATTCATAAATACTTTAATAGTTGTATAATATTTTATCATATAAATGCACTGTAAATTCACTGGTGTTATTTTTCTTAGGTTTGAGTTATGTCACCTAACTCTTCACTCTTTTCTCTTTATTTCCGTCTCTTCTTTTGTATGATGTAGATTTATTATTTTGTTTTTATTTGAAAGTATGCATCCTACTGTCCTACTATTATATTTAATAAACATTAAAAAGATTATTTTCCTTTTTGTTGTCAAAGTTAAAGTGAGATCAAATGAGATATCATCATTCTAACTTTATGAGTTAAAAGTTTAGCATATTTTCACTACTACACCTCACTTGGCATTTTGTTGATATAATCTGGGTGATGGTGGTGGTGGTGATGATAGTTAATCATTCTTAAACTGACTACATTAGACACTGACTTTCTTTTATCCTATAATCTGAAATTTCCAGAATTATTTTTTTGTTTTGTTAACAGGAATACTACATTATTTAACTTTTATTCAGAAAGAAGTGTCTCTGTTTCCCAATATTCTAAAAATGATTTTCTATAGCTCTCAGAATTTTGTGACTACCAAAATCAAATATGATTTTGACTAAAGGCCACATTCTTTTTTTAAATTGTGGTGTTTTACATTGTAAATAATTGTACTGGCCAGGGTGATTTTTGCTTCATTTTAAGTTGTATATATTTTCTGTCCAAAAACTTTTAGAAACTTAATCCATAATTTAATTAAATAAAAAGAATAGAATATGTTTAGGTATCAAAATATGTTTATTAATTTTGCCTACATTCAAAAGTTGATATTTCTTAGCATGTGAAGTCTCTTATTGTTTCCTTTCCATTAAATCTACCATTTCTTTCTTGACTCTAGTTCTATAGTAAATAAATGGGATCTTCTGGATATGTTCCCAAGGTATTCTTAAATTTTGTTTTATTTAAAAAACTTTTTTTTGATCAGTGACTTTCTTTGCTTTATATTACCTTAGTTCTAGAAGAATTTTTCAACTTCTTCATCATTTTTACACTTTTTTTTTCTGTACCTGCAGTTTTGTTCCTTGTTTCCATTATAGTTTATAATAGACAAATTGTCACTTTTATCTACAAGTATTTTTACCTAAAACTCAAGTCATTTCCCTTTAATTTTTCTTAGTTTTTATACATACAATATCCCCTTGGCTGGATTCTTAAAAAAATTTTTTAAGAGAGAAGCATTTTCTTTCATCCAGTATATTTTCATGGATTTTGAGCTTTCTCTTTTGCTCATTTTATTTTTGAAAATACTATACAGTTTCCCTTTCCTTGTTTTAGTTTGTAGTTACCATCAGAAAAGAAGACTTGCTATCTTGACCCTGCCATCTTGACATTTTCCTTGAAATGGTTGCTTATTTGAGAATCTATTCTCCACTCTCTGATTTAGGGATGGGTGGCAAGGATCCATGAATGTTATTCTCCACCTACTTCATGATACTCTCTAATAAGATACTCTCATAATTATATGTTGATATTCTATGATGAGAAGTCATTGTTAGGTAACATCAGGAAAGGCTTCCATAATGATGCCACAGACCGGGTGGCTCATTAAATGATAGAAACATATTTTCCCTCATATTTCTGAAGTCTAAAAGCCCCAGATCAAGGTGACAGCAGATTTGGATTTTGGTAAGAGCTCTCTTCCTGCCTTGCAGATTGCTACTTCTCCCTGTATCTTCAAACAAGTTTTCTTCTGTGCACTCTGCAGAGAAAGAGGTGCCTCATATCTCTTTCTCTTTGTATGGGGACATCAGTCCTATTGAATTAAAGCCCCACTCTTAATGACCTCACTTAACCTTTACTACATACTTGTAGGCCCTTTTCCCAAATACAGTCACATGGCTTCAACACACAAATTTAGGGGAAACATATTTCAGTCCATAACACTGATGTACATTATATCTAGTAGTAATTTCTTTACTTCAGAATGTTTAACATAATCCTTTTACCACCTAGAATTATCTGTAATAGAGAAAAAAATTACCTTTCTTTTCACAATATTACATTTTCTGTAAACATTTGTTTCTACAATATAGAAAATTTCATTTCATTGAAACATTAATAAGCACTCTAGTGATTTGATAACATGCAAATATATAGTGCTATAAAAACAGGTGATGCCCGGTAAATATTATTTAACCACTGGAATGCTGATAAAGGATATTACTATATCTCCTTAGGTTTATATGTTGCTATGTTCATATTTGCATATTCTATTTTTTTGAGAGCATAACACATTTTGCATAAGAGTAAATTTGTTCTTTTCCTCAGTCATTTTTGAACTCAACCCATGTTATCCAAATTAGCTTTTACATGGTTGCCATGGATTTAAAAATATAATATTTAATTCAAATGCATAACTCATGTCATCTCACTCACATTTTACCTTATTAATATTTCTGCTGTCACAGTGAGCTGCTTGAGTGTATAAGCTATGGATTCAAATTTATTCCTTTTCTCTTTTCTCCTCTCTTTACCAAAAAAAAACCCCACTTAACTGAAATCAGAAAACCCAGTCATGAGTTACTAAATGTTAGCAGTTCTGTCTGGAAGTGCTAAAATTTAACCCTTTAGCACTAAAGTTTTAAACTAAAGTTTTACGCTTTTCTTCTTATAAAGTAGACATCCTTTACTAGGTAAAAATAATCTTGCAACATATTATGTAACTATTCATGTATTCAGTGAAAAAAACATTGTCTAATGACTATCTTCTATATGTCAGGCACTGAGCTAGACTCTCAAAGGTATAAGGGACAGAAATTATACCCAAGAACTTCACTGGAGTGTAGAAGACAAACATGAAGATAGGGAAGGGGGATAGTATTTGATGAATATTAAATACCATTAAATTATCATCTGCAATGAAACTATGTGCTTATTCAGGCTGCAACCCTCAAAGCCAATCATTAAGTCTGCTAACACAGTGAATGAGTTGGTATGTCTGAAACCAAGTGTTCATAGATCAACTTTGAATAAACTGTAGATAATGTCCTTGGCATCTCTAATAAGACAACAATTGTGATTATTTCTTGTCTAATTTTCCAGATACAAAGAATTGCTTCCCTTGCACATGTGGAAGCACACATTACCAACCTATCTTTTCTGACATTACTAAAGCAGTGTCAACTGCTTATAATTTCTCCACACCTGGAAGAGTGACATCAGATCTCTCTTCCACATAGGATTAAATAAAACAGATATGATGATAGATCAGAGAGTATAACTTTAAGGTGACTCTTGAGTTTTCTGACTTAATTGACTAGGATATGGTGGTGTCATTTATCAAGCTGTGTTCACTGAAAAAGAAAAACTTTATTGGTAGGGCTATATGTGTACAGTAGGGCAATTTATTATTCAGTTTTCAATTTGATGAATAAAGTGATGAGAATTCAGAGAGGTATCCATGAGGTAGTTAATCACTCTATTTCTCTAAATGGAAGTGCCATTCTTTAAGTTAACTATTTCATACCTCAAAATGTATTTCCCTCCAAAACTCTATCCTGTCAGCTGTCAAATGCTGCTGGTTTTCTATTAGCTTTAACTATCCTTCAGCTCTCTTTCATTTATCTTGCCACACTTTCTGCAGTTTGGATGCATCTACTATCCTTTGCCCTGCAAAATCCCTTTCTCCAAATTGATAATTTACATTGCTCCTAGATTAAGATATCTCAGACTTGGGTTAAATAATGTCATTTCTGTGATCATAAATTGTCAGTGATGCCCACATAATTCTCAAAAAAAAATAGCTGGTCTCATTAGCCTAGGGTTTATTAACTAATATGTATTTTAACAGTATATATTTCCAATTTTTTAAACATTTTTATTGGAGTATAATTGCTTTACACTGTTGTGTTAGTTTCTGCTGTATAACAAGGTGAATCAGCTATCTGTATACATATATCCCTATATCCCCTCCCTCTTGTGTTTCCCTCCTACCCTCCCTATTGCATTCTGCTAGGTGGCCACAGAGCACCAAGCGGATCTCCCTGTGCTATGCAGCTGCTTCCACTAGCTCTCTATTTTACATTTGGTTCTGTATATATGTCAATGCTACTCCCTCACTTCATACCAGTTTACCCTTCCCCCTTCCCGTGTCCTCAAGTCCATTCTCTAGGTCTGCATCTTTATTCCTGTCCTGTCCCTAGGTTCATCAGAAACTTTTTTTTTTTTAGATTCCACATATATGTGTTAGCATATGGTATTTGTTTTTCTCTTTCTGACTTATTTCACTTGGTATGACAGACTCTACGTCCATCCAATTCACTACAAATAACTCAATTTCATTTCTTTTTATGACTGAGTAATACTCTACTGTGTACATGTGCACATCTTCTTTATCCATTCATTTGTCATTGGACATTTAGGTTGCTTCCAAGTCCTAGCTATTGTAAATAGTGCTGCAGTGAACATTGGGGTACATGTCTGTTTTTGAATTATGGTTTCCTCAGGGTATATGCCCAGTACTAGGATTGCTGGATCATATGGTAGTTCTTTTCTTATTTTATTATGGAACCTCCATACTGTTCTCCATAGTGGCTGTATCAACTTACATTCCCACCAACAGTGCGAGAGCATTGGTACCCCTTTCTCCACACCCTCTCCAGCATTTACTGTTTGTAGATTTTTTGATGATGGCCATTCTGACCAGTGTGAGGTGATACCACGTTGACGTTTTAATTTGCATTTCTCTAATGATTGATGATGTTGAGCATTATTTCATGTGTATGTTGGCAATCTGTATATCTTCTGGGGAGAAATGTCTATTTAGGTCTTCCACCGATTTTTGGACTGGGTTGTTTCTTTTTTGATAGAGCTACATGAGCTGCTTATATATTTTAGAGATTAATCCTTTGTCAGTTGCTTCATTTGCAAATATTTTCTCCCATTCTGAGGGTTGTCTTTTTGTCTTGTTTATGGTTTCTTTTACTGTGCAAACGCTTTTAAGTTTCATTAGGTCCCATTTGTTTATTTTTGGTTTTGTTTCCATTTCTCTAGGAGGCAGGTCCAAAGGATCTTGCTGTGATTTATGTTCATAGAGTGTTCTGCCTATGTTTTCCTCTAAGAGTTTTATAGTATCTGGCCTTACATTTAGGTCTTTAATCCATTTTCAGTTTATTTTTGTGTATGCTGTTAGGGAGTGTTCTAATTTCATTGCTTTAAATGAAGCTGTCCAGTTTTCCCAGCACCACTTATTGAAGAGGCTGTCTTTTCTATGTTGTATATTCTTGCCTCCTTTATCAAAGATAAGGTGACCATATGTGCATGGGTTTATCTCTGGGCTTTGTATCCTGCTCCATTTATCTGTATGTCTGTTTTTGTGCCAGTAACTTACTGTCTTGACTACTGTAGTTTTGCAGGATAGTCTGAAATCAGGGAGCATGATTCTTCTAGCTCCATTTTTCTTTCTCAAGATTCTTTTGGCTATTCGGGGTCTCCTGTGTATTCATACAAACTGAAATTTTTTGTTTTTGTTCTGTGAAAAGTGCCTTTGGTCGTTTGATAGGGATTGCACTGAATCTGTAGATTGATTTGGGGAGTATAGTCATTTTCACAGTGTTGATCCTTCCAATCCAAGAACATGGTATATCTCTCCATCTGTTTGTATCGTTTTAAATTTCTTTCATCAGTGTATTGTAGTTTTCTACATACAGGTCTTTTGTCCCCTTAGGTAGGTTTATCCCTAGATATTTTATTCTTTTTTTTGCAATGGTGGATGGGAGTGTTTCCTTAATTCTTTTTCAGATTTTTCATCATTAGTGTATAGGAATGCAAGAGATTTCTGTGCATTAATTTTGTATTCTGCTACTTTACCAAATTCATTGATTAACTCTAGTAGTTTTCTGATAGCATCTTTAGGATTCTCTATGTATAGTATCACATCATCTGCAAACAGTGACAGATTTACTTCTTCTTTTCTGATTTGCATTCCTTTTATTTCTTTTTCCTCTCTGATTGCTGTGGCTAAAACTTCCAAATCTATGTTGAATAATAGTGGTGAGAGTCGGCAACCTTGTCTTGTTCCTGATCTTAGTGGAAACGGTTTCAGTTTTTCACCATTGAGGAAGATGTTGGCTCTGGGTTTATCATATATGGCCTTTATTATGTTGAGGTAAGTTCCCTCTATGCCTACTTTCTGGAGGGTTTTTATCATAAATGGGTGTTGAATTTTGTCAAAAGCTTTCTCTGCATCTATTGAGGTGATCATATGGTTTTTCTTCTTCAATTTGATAATATGGTTTATCACATTGACTGATTTGCATATATTGAAGAATCCTTGCATTCCTGGAATAAACCCAACTTGATCAGGTGTATGATCCTTTTAATGTGCTGTTGGATTCTGCTTGCTAGTATTTCATTGAGGAGTTTTTCATCCATGTTCATCAGTGATATTGCCCTGTAGTTTTCTTTCTTTGTGACATCTTTGTCTGGTTTTGGTATCAGGGTGATGGTGGTCTCGTAGAATGAATTTGGGAGTGTTCCTCCCTGTGCCATATTTTGGAAGAGTTTGAGAAGGATAGGTGTTAGCTCTTCTCTAAATGTTTGGTAGAATTCACCTGTGAAGCCATTTGGTCCTGGACGTTTGTCTGTTGGAAGATTTTTAATCACAGTTTCAATTTCAGTGCCTGTGATTGGTCTATTTATATTTTCTATTTCTTCCTAGTTCTGTCTCAGAAGGTTGTGCTTTTCTAAGAATTTGTCCATTTCTTCCAGGCTGTCCATTTTATTGGCATATAGTTGCTTGCTTGTAGTAATCTCTCATGATCCTTTGCATGTCTGCAGTGTCAGTTGTTACTTCTCCTTTTTCATTTCTAATTCTATTGATTTGAGTCTTCTCCCTTTTTTCTTGATTAATCTGACTAGTGTTTTATCAATTTTGTTTATCTTATCAAAGAACCAGTTTTTAGTTTTATTGATCTTTGTTATTCTTCATTTCTTTTTCATTTATTTCTGGTCTGATCTTTATGATTTCTCTCCTTCTGCTAACTTTGGGTTTTTTTTTCTCTTCTTTCTCTAACTGCTTTAGGTGTAAGTTAGGTTGTTTATTTGAGGTGTTTCTTGTTTCTTGAGGTTGGATTGTATTGCTATAAACTTCCCTCTTAGAACTGCATTGCGGCATCCCTTAGGTTGTGGGTCCTTGTGTTTTCACTGTTATTTTTTTAAAGGTATATTTTCCTTTCCTCTTTGATTTCTTCAGTGATCTCTTGGTTATTTAGTAGCATATTGTTTAGCCTCCATGTGTTTGTATTTTTTTACAGGTTTTTTTCCCCATAATTGTTATCTAGTCTCATAGCGTTGTGGTTGGAAAAGATACTTGATATGATTTCAAATTTCTCAAATTTACCAAGCCTTGGTTTGTGATCCAAGATGTGATCTATCCTGGAGAATATTCCATGAGCACTTGAGAAGAAAGGGTATTCTGTTGTTTTTGGCTGGAATGTCCTATTAATATCAATTAGGTCCATCTGGTCTAACGTATCATTTAAAACTTGTGTTTCCTTTTTTATTTTCATTTTGCATGATCTGTGCATTGGTGAAAGCAGGGTGTTAAAGTTCGCTACTCTTACTGTGTTACTGATGATTTCCCCTTTTATGGCTGTTAGCATTTGCCTTATGTATTGAGGTGCTCCTATGTTGGGTGCATAAATATTTACAATTGTTATATCTTATTCTTGGATTGATCCCTTGGTCATTATGTAGTGTCTTTCTTTATCTCTTGTAAGAGTCTTTATTTTAAAGTCTATTTTGTCTGATATGAGACTTGCTACCCCAGCTTTCTTTTGATTTCCCTTTGCGTGGAATATCTTTTTCCATCCCCTCACTTTTAGTCTGTATGTGTCCCTAGGTCTGACGTGGATCTCTTGTAGACAGCATATGGACAGTTCTTGTTTTTGTATCCATTCAGCCAGTCTGTATCTTTTGGTTGGAGCATTTAATCCATTTACATTTAAGGTAGTTATTAATATGTATGTTCCTATTACCAATTTCTTAATTGTTTTGGATTTGTTTTGTATGTCTTTTCCTTCTCTTGTGTTTCCTGCCTGGAAAAGTTCCTTTAGCATTTGTAAAGCTCATGTGGTGGTGCTCAATTCTCTTAACTTTTTCTTGTCTGTAAAGGTTTTAATTTATCCAACAAATCTGAATGAGATTCTTGCTGGGTAGGGTGATCTTGGTTGTATGTTTTTCCCTTTCATCACTTTAAATATGTCCTGCCACTCCCTTCTCACTTGCAGACCTTCTGCTGAAAGATCAGCTGTTAACCTTATGGGGATTCCCTTGTGTGTTATTTGTTGCTTTTCCCTTGCTGCTTTTAATATTTTTTCTTTGTATGTAATTTTTGATAGCTTGATTAATATTTGTCTCGGCATGTTTCTCCTTGGATTTATCCTGTATGGGACTCTCTGTGCTTCTTGGACTTGATTGACTATTTCCTTCCCATGTTATGGAAGTTTTCAACTATAATCTCTTCAAATTTTTCTCAGACCCTTTCTTTTCCTCTTCTTCTTCTGGGACCCCTATAATTCAAATATTGGTGCATTTAATCTTGTTCCAGAGTTCTCTGAGGCTGTCCTGAATTCTTTTCATTCTTTTTTCTTTATTCTGCTCTGTGGCAGCTATTTCCCCTTTTTTATCTTTCAGGTCACTTTTCCTTTCTTCTGTGTCAGTTATTCTGCTATTGATTCCTTCTAGAGAATTTCTCATTTCATTTTTTGTGTTGTTCATCATTCTTTGCTATTTTGTTCTTCTAGGTCCTTGTTAAATGTTTCTTGTATTTTCTCCATTCTATTTCCAAGATTTTGGATCATTTTTAGTATCATTACTCTGAATTCTTTTTCAGGTAGACTGCCTATTTCCTCTTCATTTGTTTGGTCTGGTGGGTTTTCACCTTTCTCCTTCATCTGCTGCATATTTCTCTGTCTTCTCATTTTGTTTAACTTACTGTGTTTGGAATCTCCTTTTCACAGGCTGCTGGTTCATAGTTCCCATTGTTTATGATGTCTGTCCCCAGTGGGTGAGGTTGATTCAGTGAGTGTGTAGGCTTCCTGGTGGAGGGTACTGGTGCCTGTGTTCTGGTGAGTGGGGCTGGATCTTTTCTTTCTGTTGGGCAGGGCCATGCCCAGTGGTGTGTTTTGGGATGTCTGTGAACTTAATATGACTTTAGGCAGCCTCTCTGCTATTGGGGGTGTGTGTGACTCCTATCTTGCTAGTTGTTTGGCATGGAGTGTCTATCACTGGAGCTTCCTGGCCTTTGGGTGGAGCTGGGTCTCAGTGTTGAGATGGAGATCTCTGGGAGAACTCTTGCTGATTGATATTATGTGGAACTTGGAGGTCTCTGGTGGTCCAGTGTCCTGGACCCAGCCCTTCCACCTCAGAGGCTCAGGCCTGACAACCAGCCAGAGCACCAAGACCCTGCTAGCCACAGGGCTCAGAAGAAAAGGGAGAAAAACTGGAAAAAAAATAATAAAATTTTAAAAATAATAAAATAAAAAATTAAGAAGAGAGCAACCAAAGCAATAAACAAATCCACCAATGATAACAAACACTAAAAATTTAAACTAAAATAAACATAAAAGTCAGAAACTAATCAGTCATAGAAAGCAAACCCAAGTCTACAGTTGCTCTCAAAGTACAGCACCTCAATTTTGGGAACATATGTCGTCTATTCAGGTATTCCACAGATCCAGCATTCATCAAGTTGATTGTGGGGATTTAATCTGTTGCTCATGAGGCTGCACAGAGAAATTTCCCTTTCTTTTCTTTTTGCCCAGCTCCTTGGGTTCAGCTTTGGTTTGGGCCTTGCCCCTGCATGTTAGGTTGCCCTCATGCATCTGTTCACCACCCAGACAGGAGAGGATTAAAGCAGCGACTGATTAGGGTTCTCTTGCTTACTCAGGCCGGGGAGAGGGAGGGGTATGGTAGTCATAATTGGAAAGTCAGGAGAGCCTGTAGCGACAGAGGCCAGCATGATATTGCAACAGCCTGAGGTGAACCGTGTATTCTCCCAGGGAAGTTGTCCCTGGATCTCGGGACCCTGGCAGTGGCATGCTACATAGGCTCCCGGGGGCTGGTGATGGTGCATAGTTACCTGTGCTTGCACACAGGATTCTAACATGCAACAGCAGTGTTAGTGTTTCATGCCTGTCCCTGGGATCCGAGCTGATAGCTGTGGCTTGCATCTGTCACTGGAGCTTGCTTAGGCAGTTTTCTGCCTTCTATGGGCACACAGGGAAGGAATCCACTCTCCTTGCACACCCTGAAACAATGGTCTCTTGCCTCTCCAGCAGGTCCAGGCTTTTTCCCAGACTCCCTCCCAGATAGCTGTGGCACACTAGCCCCCTTCAGGCTGTCTTCACGCAGCTGACCCCAGTCTTCTCCCTGGGATCTGACCTCCAAAGCCTGAGCCTCAGCTCCCACCCTCCACCCGCCCCAGCATCTCAGGTTGGTGTGTGCTGCTTGGCACTGATCCTCTGTGAAGGAATCTCTCTGCTTTGCCCTCTACACCCCTGTTGCTGCGCTTTCCTCCATGGCTCCGAGGCTTCTCCTCCACCCACTGTCCATCCCCACCAGTGAGGGGGCTCCCTAGTGTCTGGAAACCTTTCCTCCTTCAAAGCTCCCTATTAGTTTGTCTCTGTTTTCTCTTTTTTCTTTTGTGCTACTCATGTACATGAGGATCTTCTTGCCTTTTGGAAAGTCTGAGGTCTTTTGTCAGTGTTCAGTAGGTGTTCTGTAGGAGTTGTTCTACATGTAGATGTATTTTTGATGTACTTGCGGAGAGGAAGGTATTCTGCATATCTTACTCCTCCACCATCTTGAAGGTCTCTATTTCAATCTTATCTCTTATTGGAACTCAATATTACAGATAATTGGGCTCTAAATTCTATGTACAAAATACAGTTGTATAAAATACAATGTATTTGCTCACTCTGTCCAATATCTTTTTCCCTTTTTTTCCTCCTAAAGATAGCTGAAATTTTGACAGGGAGTGTTTTTACTTTGTGTGTCAATTTGGGGAGCATGGCAATTTTAATTAATAAGATTCCAATAAACATGGGACAAGATCAGGCACGTTCAGGGTGGTACAGCTATAGACCTACTGTATAGAACAGGGAACTCTACTCAGTACTCTGTAATGACCTATATGGGAAAAGAATCTAAAAAGGAGCAGATATTGTGTAAAGAAGAGGAAAACTGATTCACTTTGCTGTACAGCAGAAACTAACACAACAAAGTTAATCAACTATACTCCAATAAAAATTATTTTGTAAAAAAATTAAACGTGGGATGTCTTCCCATTTATTAATCTTTTAAAATAATGTTTCCTACTTTTTCATGTAAAAATCTTGCATTTCTTTTGCTTAATTTATTCCTAGGTGTTTTATTATTTTTGATGATGTTGTAAATGGAATATTTCTCTTAATTTCTTATTCAGATTGTCCATTGTTAATGTACAGAAATGCAGCTGATTTTTGTGTATTGATCCTTTATCCTGAAATCTTGGTGAACTTGATTACTAGCTGTAATAGTCTGTGTTTCCCTTTGGATTTGTACAACAATTGTTTTTAATCTGATAATGTCTTAATATTTTCTTAATTTTTGAAGGATAATTTTGCTGGATGTAGACTCTTGGCTGACTTTTTAAAAAATTCAGCACTTTGAATATGTCATTTCATTGCCCTCTGGATTCCATAGTTTCTGATTTGAAATTAGCTCTTAATCTTACTGATGATCGCTTGTATGGTATGAGTCCATTTGCTTGCTTTCCAGATTCTCTCTCTGTCTCTGGCTTGTGACAGTTTGACTATGATATGTAAAGGTATGGATTTCTTTGAGTATATATTACTTTGAGTTTATTTTCTTGGATGTGTAGATTAAAATTTTTCATCAAATGTGGGAAGTTTTAACTTTCATTTTCTCTTCAAATAATTTTCCTGCCTTTCTCTTATCTCAACTTTAGACTCCTGTTATGCATATGTTGGTACATTTGATAGTGCCCTACAGGTTTCTAAGTCTGTGTTTATTTTTCTTCATTCTATTTTCTTTCTATTCCTCAGACTGGATAGTCTCAATTCACCTATTTTCAAGTTGTTTGAGTCCTTGTTCTATCAGTCCAAACTTTATTTAATCCCTTTAGTGAAGTTTTCATTTCAGTTATGCTTTCAACTTCAGAATTTCTGTTTGGATTTTTAAAAATAGTTTCTATTGATTTACTGATATTCTTAATTTGTGAGACAGCATTCTCACACTTCCCTATAGTTCTTTAGACTGAGTTCCTCAAGGATAGGTTTTATTGGCTGTCATTTTCCTGTGTATCAGTAATATTTTTCTGTTTGTGTATTTCATATTTTATGTTAAAAACTGAATTTATTGAATAATATAATGTAAACATTCTGGAAATCAGATTCTTCTTCCCTCTAAAAGTTTATTCATGGTGTTATTTGCCTTTGTCTTTGGTGTGGTGGTACTATTTATTTGTTTTGTGCCTTTGCTGTTTTATTTATTTAAAGTCTATATTCTGTTTATTTTTCTGAATTGTTTGTTTTGTGAGATAACTTGTGTCTCAGTTTGGTTAATTTGTTTGCCAGCTAATGATTATACAGACATTTTATGAAATGCCATGTACAAATAAGTTCTTCACTTTTCAATTCTGCTTTAGGTTTCACTTCTTTGTGTAGTGCATCAATGTCAGCCATAGGTTAGAGATTAGGGCTTACTCAGGACTTTCAATTTAATGTGGACATATAGATATGAACAGTTGTGTCTGGATTTTTCAAAGACCCTTATCATCATCTCATTCCCCAGATTTTCCTTTTACATTTTTGGCCAGTTTTTTTATTTATCTTAATTGGTATTACTAGCTCAGAAATCTCTGTTGTTAAAAAATTCTTAATTACCTTCAGAAAATGCCTTCAGGATATTATTTTTTTACTGAGTAAGTTTGAGTAAGGTCAATAAAGACAAGCCCTGTGAATAAGTGTTTTCCAGGGACTTTTCAGTTAGGCAAAATTGTCACAGTTTTCTGGAGATGAGGTTTCTGGTGATCTCCAAACCCATTCTACCTACTCCAGTGGCTACTACAATGCTTATTTCCACTGCTTTTATGTTTGAAAGACTGTTGGTTTTTAAAGATTTTGCAGAGATGGGGAGAGGAGAATGGGAATAGGGCAAGTTAAAATATATCAATGCTTGCAGATTTTTGCTAGCCTTTAGTTAATATCTGGAGATTAGAAAAGATAATTTTGATAATTTTTCAAATGTTTTAATTGTTTTTATTTATTGTTTATGTATTGTTTTTTATTGTTTTGTTATCACAACAAGGGACACATGAAAATAAAATTAAATATTAAGGATCACCAAAAACAAGATAAAATGACCCGGTGTGGTAAAAAAAAAATTACGTATTGTGAAATCAATAAATAGTATTACAAGACAAATTTATTGAGCAAATACATTAGTAAAAAACTTATATTTTACTACTACCACTTAGAGTAATAACTCAAATTATATGAGTTAGGCCTTTTGAAATCTAGGCCTAATTAGACATTATAAAGAAAAAACATGTGTTATGCCTTCTTAGCACTGCAAAATTTCCTGTCTCACAGAATCCTGAGAAATGAAATTATTGTTTTTTAAGCCAACAAGTTGTGACTGCTTCATTATACAGCAATAGATAATGGTTACAATTGTCAAACAGGGAAATATGACATTTATCTCCAATGTATTTGTTAGTTTTACTGAAGTATATTAATCAACAAGATAGAAGGATAAATCAAGAATGAAGAAGATTTCAGATATAACAAATAGTAGAACCTCTTCCCCTGGGATAGCAGTGGATTTTTTTTAAATTAATTAATTAATTTATTTTTTGCTGCATTCAGTCTTCGCTGCTATGTGCAGGGTTTCTCCAGTTGCAGCAAGTGGGGCCTACTCTTCGTTGCGGTGTGCGGGCTTCTTATTGTGGTGGCTTCTCTTTGCTGAGGAGCATGGGCTCTAGGCACACAGGCTTCAGTAGTTGTGGCATGGGGGCTCAGTAGTTGTGGCTTGTGGGCTCTAGAGCACAGGCTAAGCAGTTGTGGTACACAGGGTTAGTTGCTCTGCACCATGAGGGATCTTCCTGGACCAGGGCTTGAACCTGTGTCCCCTGCATTGGCAGGCACATTCTTAACCACTGCACCACCAGGGAAGTTCATAGTAGTGGATGCTGAAACATTCTTGCATCCCTGGAATAGTTCCCACTTGATCATGATGTTTGATCCTTTTAATGTATTGTTATTTTTGCTTTGCTTATATTTTGTTGAGGATTTTGTATCTCTGTTGATCAGGGATATTGGTCTGTAATTTTTTGTGTGTGTTCTTTCTATGGTTTTGGTATCAGAGTGATGTTGGTCTCATTAAATGAGATAAGAAACATTCCCTCCTCTTCAATTTTTTGTAATACTTTCATAAAATAGTATTAAACCCTTTTGAATGTTTGGTAGAATTTACCTGTGAAGCTGTCTGGTATTGGACTTCTGTTTTAAGGGAGCTTTTTGATTATCGTTTCAATCTCTGTACTAGTGATTTGTCTCTTCAGATTTTCTATTTCCTCATTATTCAGTCTTGGAAAATTGTACAATTTTAAGAATTTTCTCATTTCTTATAGATTTTCCAATTGTTTGGTATATAACTGTTCATAATGTTCTCCTGTAATTCTTTGTATTTCTGTGGTATACATTGTTATTTCTCCTATTTTTTTCTGATTTTATTTATCAAAGACTTCTCTCTTTTTTATTAGTGAGTCTAGCTAAAGGTTTCTCAATTTTGTATATATATATATTTTTTATAGAACCAGCTCTTAGCTTCATTGATCTTTTCTGTTGTCTTTTTAGTCTCTATATCATTTATTTCCTTTCAATCTTTATTATTTCCTTCCTTCTACTGACTTTGGGTTTCATTCATTCTTTTTCTAGTTCTTTTATGTGAAAAGTTAAATTGTTTATTTGGTATTTTTCTTGTGTCTTGAGGTAGGCCTGTATTGCTAAAAACTTTCCTCTTAATACTGATTTTGCTGCTTCCCATATATTTTGGCATATTGTATTTCCAAATTCATTTGTCTTCAGGTATTTAAAAAATTTCTCTTCTGGTTTATTAACTGACCTAATAGTTGTATAGTAGCATGTTGTTTGGTCTCCAAATATTTGTGATTTTCCCAGCTTTCTTCTTATATTTAATTTCTAGTTTCATACCATTGTGGTTGGAAAAGATGCTTGATATGATTTCTGTCTTCTTAAATTAATTAAGACTTGTTTTGTATCCCAATATATGGTCTACTATTGATAATGTTCCATGTGCACTTGAGAAACTGTGTATTCTGCTGCCTTTGAATGGAATGTTCTGTACAAATCTCCTATGTTCATCTGGTCTGGTGTTTTATTTAAGGCTGCTGTTTCCTTATTGACTTTCTGTATGGATGTTCTATCCATCAGTTTAAGAGTGGTGCTAATATCCCCTACAATTATTGTGTTGCTGTCAACTTCTCCCTTTAGTTAAGATAATAATTGCTTTATATATTTTTCTGTGTCTCTGTTAAGTGCATATATATTAATAACTGTTGTGTCTTCTTGATGAATTTTCCTCTTTGACATTATATGAGATGTCTTTTTTTCTTATTACCTTTTTTGTCTTGAAGTCTGTTTTGCCTGATATGAGTATGGCTAAAGTTGCTTTCTTTTGGCCCCCATTTGCTTGGAGTATCATCTTACATCATTTCTCTTTGAGCCTATGTTTTTCATTAGAACTGAGATGAATCTCCTGAAGGCAGTATATCATTTAATCTTGTTTTTTAATCCACCAGCTACCCTATGTCTTTTGCTTGGTAAATTTGATCCATCTACATTTAGGTTGAATGTTGAAAAATGCAAACTTAGTACTGCCATTTTATCTTTTGTTTTCTGATTGCCCTGTGTCCCCATCTGTGTGTGTCTGTGCATGTTTCTGCCTAACATTTTAGTTTGGTGGTTTTCAATGAAGGTTTTTTTTTTTTTCTTCCAATTTCCTTTTTTTTTAAAAAAATTGATATATAGTTGATTTAAAGTATTGTGTTAGTTCAGATGTACAGCATAGTAATTCAGCATTTTTGAAAATTATACTCCATTATTGGTTATTACAAGATGATGGGTATAATACCCTGTGCTATATGGTATATCATTGTTACTTATCTATTTTATATATAGTAGTTTGTGTCTGTTAATCCAATACCACTAATTTGTTCCTTTCCTCTTTGGTAACCACAAGTATTTTTCTATATCTGTGAGTCTGTTTCTGTTTTGTATATACATTATTTGTGTCATTTTTAAGATTCCACATACAAGTGATATTATTCAGTATTTGACTTTGTCTGTTCACTAAGCATAATATGATCTAGGTCCATCTGCATTGCTGCAAATGGTGACATTTTATTCATTTTTTATGGATGAATAATCCATTGTAAATATATACCACATATTCTAAAACCAGTCATCTGTTAGGGCACTTGGGTTGCTTCCATGTCTTGGCTATTGTAAATAGTGCTGCTATGAATATAGGAGTACATGTATCTTTTCAAATTAATGTTTTTATTATTTCTGGACATATACCCAGCAGTTGAATTGCTGGGTCATTTAGTAGTTTTGTTTTTAGTTGTTTTTTTGTTTTTTGTGGTTTTTTTGCTGTATGCGGGCCTCTCACTGTTGTGACCTCTCCCGTTGTGGAGCAAAGGCTCCGGACGCTCAGGCTCAGGGGCCATGGCCCACAGGCCATGGAGTGGAAGTCCTAAATTTTGCATTCAAGCCAGCTCTGTTCCATTCAAGTGTGTGTTTTTCCTTCTCCCTGCACTGAAACCTTTGCTCCAAAGAAGGGTAGTGCTGAAGCAAGTGGTCTTGTTCACTTACAGGGGCCTGATTTGCTGCCTGTGTAGGTGTCTGTGACTCTGCTTAGACACAGCCCATGGTCCTGTCTTTTCCCTTGTCATAGTGACCCCAGATCTAGTGTTAGGCTGTGATGTGGAGCAGGCAAGGCTAGACCATTTGCTTGGCTGGAACTGGGGAGCACAGCGTGCTGGTTGTGGGAATTCAAGCAGCCATGGTGCCATCAGAAGTCTGAGCTGCTTCTGGGGTGCTGTTTGAGTAAGCACCAACAATGGTCACTGCCACCATACCTGGGCTACATCCCAGGTCCCTGGGTCACTTCTGCATTCCTAGATCAAGTATTTTCCCAGGTCCTGGGTGGCCTGGATCTAGTACCAAGCTGTGGCATGGAGTGAGTGGAGCCTGGGCATTTGCTTGGCTCACACTGTGATGCCTGGCAAGGTGGCAGCTGCTAGGACACATCTTTCTCCACCCTATCTGGAGGCAAGCCAGCACCTGTACACTTCTCACAAGTGGAGTCTAGCCTTCTCCAGACATTCTTTCTGTCCCAGACTTTCCCCTAGCAACCAAGGAGGCCTGTCTCCCACAGGTAGGACTTCTTGACTGGGCCACTCAGTCTGTGGCTTGACCTGCTCACTCCCCAGAGCAAGTGACCACTCATGTGATCTCCCTTTTCCTCATGGTCCCCTCCCAGGGACATATGTCCTGACCTAATACTTTTCTTCTCATCTTACCCAATTACATGTGTATCTTTCTTTTAGCCTTAGTTGTATAGGAATCCCCCTGCAAGTGTTCAGTTAGTTTTCCATGACAATTGCTTCACATGTAGATACATTTTTGTTGTGTTTGTGGGGTTAGGTGAACTCCACATCCTCTTACTCTGCCATCGTGATCTCCCTCCAGTGGAAATCCTTTTTTATGTTTTGAGTCTCTACTCTAGACTTACGCTTTGCAGTTACTATGAGGTTTGTATAAAACATCTCAGAGACAAAATAGTCCTTTTTCTACTGATTGCATCTTATCTTCATTTGCCTATACAAGTTCTGTCCTTTTCCTCTTTAATGCTTTTGTTGTCTCAAATTATTTCTCTTTATGTTGTGAGTTCATTACCAAATTAAAGTAGCTATATTTATTTTTACTTCTTTTTTCCCCCTTAACCTTTATGCTATAATTGTTTAACCACCTATTCTGATATAGAGTTTCAATTTTCTGATATAGAGCTTCAACTTTCTTGGTCAAAGTTTCATGTACTTTTGCCTTTTCAGGTAAAAAGAGCTCCTTCCAACATTTCTTATAAGGCAGGTCTAGTGGTAATGAACTCCCTCAGATTTTGTTTGTCTGGGAAAGCCTTCGTTTTTTCTTCATATCTAAAAGATAACTTTGCTGTATAGAGTTTTCTTGGCTGACAGTTTTTATCTTTCAGTATTTTGAGTATGTCTTTCTACTCTCTCCTGACCTGTAGAGTTTCTGCTGAGAAATATGCTGATAGCCTAATGGGAGGTCCTTTGTAGGTTACTGTCAATTTTTTCCCTGCTGCCTTTAAAACCCTTTCTTTGTCATTGACTTTTGATAGTTTTAATATAATATGTCTTGGAAAAGATCTTTCTTTGTGTTAAGATAATTAGGTGTTTTATTAGCAGTATGGATTTGTAACTCCAATTCCTTCCCCGGGTTTGGAAGTTCTCAGCTAGTTTTTTAAAAATAAACTTTCTGCTCCCTTCTCTCTCTCTCCTTCTTCTGGGATACCCATTATCCTTATGTCGCCCTTCCTCATGAATTTGTATATTTCTTATAGAATTTCTTCATATTTTTCAGATTTTATTTCTCTCTCCTCTTCTACCTTTATCATTTTTAGATTTCTCTCTTCAAGATCGCTAATTCTCTCTTCCATATGGTCTGCTTTATTTCCAGTACTAATGTGTTCTTCATGTCAGTTATTGAGTTCTTCAGCTACAAAATTTATTTTTGGTTCTTTTTTTAAATGTTTCAATCCTTTTTAAAAAAAGTATTTCTTCTGTTCATTAGTTTTATTTCTGAGCTCATTTAACTGCCTTTCTGAATTTTCTTGAAGCTCATTGTTTTTCTTTGTGACAGCTTTTTGAATTTTCTATCAGTTAGATTAAAATATTCTATGACTTTAAGTTTGGTTTCTGGAGAAATGTCCTTTTTGTGATACCATGTTATAGTTTTTCATGGTGCTTGATAAGTTGTTCCTCTGTTGGCACATTTGACATAGTAAACAACTTTCTTCTTTAGGTAAAGATTTTTTTTACTTGATTCTAACCATTCAAAGGTTAGTAATTAGAGGCCTTTCTTTTGGTTTTGAATAGATAATTTTAAAGCATAAGCTTTTTAAAAAAATTTCTCTTACCTACGTTGTCTCTGGCTATATTTGAGAATTGACACTTTCCACCCTACACCACCTCTGCTAGAGGTGTTGCCTTGGGCCCTTATTTTTGCTGCTTATGTCTCCAGGGTCATTGATGCCTTGCTGCTGCTTGTTTTGTTGCTGTTGCTGGCATTACTACCTGGGGCTCCAGGACGATGGGTGTCTTCACCCATATGGGTTTGCCTAGGTTGTGGGCTCTTCCAAGGCACAGGGAGTGGGAGGATGGGGCAGTTTTGGGGGAATGGTCACCTCTGCAATATCTGGGTTTGTCAGATTTGTGGACACCACCACTGTGGTAGGGGGACCAGAGTCATTGATGCCTCCACAGCTGAAGGTGAGGTTACATGCCCCACTGCTGCTGCACAATTCCCTGTGGCCACAGAAGCCACTACAGCTGGAAGGCCAGAGTTGTGTGTGTTACCTCCTCTGCTGCTACAAGGTTCTCTGGGGCTGCAGGTTCAGCTGCCATGGCCAGAAGACCAGGATTATGAACACTGCCTCTGCTGTGCCCCCAATTCTGCCTCTTGTGTTCCAGTTCACCCACCTGTAGATGTACAGATATGTGGAACTCTCTAACTTACTTGTATATAGAGGCAGAAGAAGAGTTACGGATGTTTAACTGGTTGTAAGTTGAAGGGGAAAGACAAAGA